>NC_132804.1:4237500-4365000 GCF_048594095.1 Paramormyrops kingsleyae
ACACGTTTGTAGAAATCAGGTGGGTTGACTGGCTTAATCTCAATGGGAACCTCATCAGCCAAAATTTTGTTAAGTCCCAGCTTGGCATTCTCAGCCAAATCCGGATTACTATCAACACAGTACAAATTGGTAAAAAACACGACCTAACCCATGATTTAGAAATTGACAATTAAAATGCAGTACATTCATAGACAGAATGATGTTATGTAGGGACGGTAGTGTACCTCAGATATCGGTGGATCAGTTCTTCAATTGTCAGTAGTTCTTCAGGAGGGGGCACATTAGGCATAGTGAATTGATGTTGCAGAGGGCTGGGCTGCTGCGTGTGGAAAGAGGCTTGGCATATCAGAATAGGCTGACCATGCTGAATGGCCTTCACAGAGCGAACTGAAAAACTCTTCCCATCCCTTGTCCTATCGACCTGATACAAAACTGGAACTTTTGGGTCTCCTGCGAGTAGAATATGGGGATATGTTAAATCCTTACACACCATGGACAAGCTTGTTATGCACTGTTGCAAAAGAATTTTTGCAAAAGAATGTTAGCTCACCTGCTCGGACAAAGTAGCAGTGTAGAGAGTGAGCGAAGACATCTTCACTGACGGACTTAGCAGCGGCGACAAGCGCCTGGCCTACTATCTGGCCCCCAAACAATCGCTGACTACGGGGTACCCAGTGGTGTGTACCTCTTTAGGAAACGTGGAAAAACTTTAGATAGCTGATAGTCATGTTAATTACCACCATCTAAAATAATCAGTTATGTGTTCATTGAGATTAATTATATTCGCCATATTAAATGCATTATACCTTGATCGACATCGCATAACTTTGACATTGAATACTACTTTCAGCAATGGATAGCAAAACAGTATACTAATATTTTTCATTTCATATCTTCTATAAATGTCGCGACAGTAATTCATGTGTGTAAGCCAGCCAAACATAATATTAATATGAGATTATACAAAATATGATCTTCAGAGCTACCTATGTAGGTCTGTGTCGAGTTTCTCCAGGTTTAAAATACTTGTAACCAAGACACTCCGTAGATCAGGGTTATCTTCCGAGAGGGATTCTGAAGCATTTTCAAGTGAGTTAGCTGAGCCTGAACTTAACATACGCTGGCCGGCAGCACACACTGCCATTACCTCCGTGGCGGCCATACTGTTTCGCAAAGACTGTTACTGTGACGTAGATTTGCGTCACACCGGAAGTCCAATGACGACACAAACGATATTAAAACTATACAATAAAAACTACTAGAACAATTTCTATAAATGGTATAATGGTGCACACACCTTTGCGAAGAATACAGATCAGTAATGAAGCAGCCATGACGTAACGACAGTCCAATTTTATGTAATTTAATCCATCCATCCATCCATTTTCCAAACCGCTTTTTCTACTGGGTCGTGGGGAGTCCGGAGCCTACCCCGGAAGCTATGGGCACGAGGCGGGGAACAACCTAGGATGGGGGGGCCAGCCCAACGCAGTGTAATTTAATCATTAAAGTTAATTCCTACAAGAGACACAAATAGCAGAATAGCGACGTAAATATATAAGGTGGACGACGTAAATCGGCTCTTATTCGCATCATTTCTGATTCAGGCTGCTGGTGCATACGCGGGAAATCAACCGTACAAAAAATACTTTGTCAGTTAACTTACTTGTCCAAGTCTTTATTTTGATGGAACATTTCGTGTACTCAAGGGTAAAGCACATGAGTTGCTTCCCAGTATAGTGGCAATAGCAAATTATATTTCAGTTAAAGGAACAATGAAATATATCATATCTATTATATTGATAATGCTGTTAAGAATCGACAATTAAGAAAAAATAAATATTATTAGATATATGTGGTCTGTTCATGTATATATACACACATATAAAATGTATATATTTTCCTTATATATTAACATATATATCAAATACATTCGAACTGAACAAAATCAGGTGTACTGCAGTACAAAACAATTTTAAATCCCAGTAAAAAAAAACAGCTTTTGTATTTTTTTTTTTTTTGCTTTAATTGTGTTTTAACGGTGTCCGTATTCTCACGTGTTCGCAATTGTAGAAACAGGTATTTTGGTATATTGCAGTTTCAATAAATATATTCAACATTGAGACATATTTTAAATTATACAAGCCCTACATTAAGCGATAATTGAGAATGAAAAACTAAAAATACATTTTATAGTACGCTATATATTGTGCGAAAAGCGATGCATCAATGACAAATGTAGCGCCGTCCTTTCGCCACGCCTCTTTTTAAAGTTGCCTTTAAATTGGCGTTTTCCAAAGTCAGTACCACGCTAAGTAAAAAGCAATAGACGACAGGACAGCAATCATGCGGGTGTTTCTGGCGGTTATTGTCATGGCTGAGTGGTTATTTGCGTTGGTATTTGGATTCCAGGAAATATTCTGTATGAGTAAGTTTAACGCCCCCTCAGAATTAGCCTACGTTTGATTATGCTTGTTTATATTGATGGTAATGTAGAAGAAAACCTAACCCTACAAGTAGTCGTAGCTAATTGCTATGTTGACTGACACTTTCTTTTAAGTGAAAGGTGGCCCTTATTTTGCCAATAACCATTTGTAAAAGGTGACTGGGTTGTCTTTGATCTCAACAATGGATGAAGACAGATTTCAGTTCTGTTCATATTGCTGTATTGTCCAAGCAAATCCCTCCAAATCTGAACAAATTCCTGAATGAATGTTAAATTACAGATTTGGAATGATGTTTAAATGAATGTAACAATTTCTACTAAAGATGTGCTTGTGCCTTTGCATGCATTTTGGTTTTAGACTAATACAGTTACAGTATGAGTGAGCCTATATTATGGCTTTCCTATCTAGTTGGTAAACCTGGGACCTGTCCAAGAAGTATGGGGGAACTGCCATCAAAATCGTTCTGCACCTGTGATAATGAGTGTCCTGGCAAAATGAAGTGCTGTGCCTTTAACTTCAGTTACTGTGACCTACCAGCTCTTGGTAAGTACTTCCCTCCTTTTTTGAGTGATGAAAATGCACAAATGTGCTCCTTCTTCCCTAGTGACTGGGAAAGACTAGGGTGACCACTGGCATGACACTAAAGGACCCCCAACAGCAGTCTGGACTGGGCTAGATAACCAGATGGTTCAGCTGAAATCCTAGTAAAGATTCCTTCCTCCACCCACCCCCTGATGAACAGTGGGATTCATGTCCTGACTTTTGCATGCAACTTTCTCTTGGAGCCTCACTGACCTGAGTGCCAGCTTGTAGCTGGGCTGATAGGAAATGGTGGCATCTGTATTGGTGTAATGTTAATGCCTTTGTCTGATCTTTGCTTCTGAAGGAAAGCCAGTTCCATGTCGCATCACAAAGGCAGGGGACACAATATGTACTGCTAACAAAGATTGTCCCAAGGGCTGGAAGTGTTGTTCTAATGGCTGTGGTCACCTGTGTGCACCTCCAGCTACAGGTAATGTTGGGAAGGAAAGGAGTAATGGCTTCTGGTGGATGACCTGTCTTTCCTTGGGGCCTGCAAGGTCAAACCTTTTCCTGAGCCCAGGAATCCTGGACTGTGCATGAATAGCATGAATCGCTGTGCGATGTTAAACATGCAGTGGACCTACTGTCCCCTTCCATAGTTCACAGTATGGCTGTGATTTAAACCCAGAGTAACTGATGCTCTATGGATTATAACCCCGTTGCCTACTTCCTCTACAGGAAAGTGAGATTGACCCCCATCAAAGGGATGTTCGGTGGTCCCAGGATTCCTACTGTCCTGGGCCATTGCAATGCTGCCAGATGGGCTGTGGAAATGTACACTGCTTGTCCCTGTGACTTGGGGGGGCTTTCTGGTGCAATTCTGAATTGTGGTCTACTGAGCAATAAATGCTTTTGTGCAAAGCTTGCTGTGGGGTGCATTTTTGTGAGCTAGAAATGGGCTTGAGGGAACTCCCTTTGCTGTTCTCCTGGGGGTGGTGTGGCTTAAATTGACTGACTGAATTCAACTGTCATTTAATGCAAATATACACTGAACCATGTGGATCATTAGTCCACTGCAGATAATGGCTGCTCATCAATGCAATTATTATAGTAGCTGTGTCTTAGCTCTGGTGCTGCTAACTGTGGATACAGACTATTCAAATATCTCCTGCCCTTACTAGCCAAGACTTACATATTGCTTCCTGATCTTTGCTATGGTCTTTGTTACACAACCAAGGTGTTATTCCAAGGTGCTACTATGCTAAGGACAATAAAAGGAGCTCCCATCACCAACTCCTTTACCTCAGGCAAGTATAAGCATTCCTCAGTTTCTTCCTTCTAGGGAGTTTAGCCTTGCCACTGTCTTCTCTGGCTTTTTCATGGGGGGGGAGGGTTGAGTGGGGATGCTGTAAACTGCTTTGAGATGATGTGAAATTGCTATACAAATAAAATTGAACTGAATGGGCACGATTGCTGGCCCACTCAGGCCACAAATAACAACCTTGCATATGTCCCTGGTTGTTCCAGGTGGACCAGAACGGCATGAAGAGCAGTGGAGATAGTCGTCTGATCTATTGGTTCTGAATTCATATTGACGGGGGTCCAGTGTTGGTGGGAGAGCAGCCTACAGATACTGATTTCAGTATTTAAAAATCTGATGTTGGGCATATTCATTTTTTCAAAACGTATCATACAGCTTTTCCCCCCAACATTTATGTGAAGTTATTTAAACATCCTCACCAAGATAACAGGTGTGATTGTGTGTGATCACCTTGTAAGTGGTCCTCCTACTTGCAGGGGAAAATGTGGGGGTCGGTGGTGGGATTGTCTCTCCACCCACTGTAAAATCTTCACACAAAACACTAAAAAGCCAGTGGTCCAGAAAGTGGTTTTGTGTAAAAATGGCACCCAAAGAAAGTGGCTACGATACAGTGAAGAATGCAATGCATTGTTTTGCTCTGTTTGCATGGTGTATGGAAAGACCACCGCTTGTAGTCAATGTTGTATTGGAGGCATGTGCACCGGTGCACAGAGAGTCACGAAAAAAGTATTGGGCATAGACATTGTGCAGAAGCTTATTTTTGAAGTGCTTCCAAAGCTGATAGACAGTCTACTGGGTGGCAGTCAAATTTCTGCTCACAACGCAGAGGTTCGAAATAGAAGCCATGTTTTAGAGCGTGCAGTGGATGTGGTTAAGGTTTTAGGAAAGCAGGGGCTTAGCTACTGGCAAGCGCAAAATAAGGCTGCATACACTCTTGAATACACCAGTATAGACCACGGCAGTTTTTTAGAGAGGGTCCCTCATCACACTGCTTTCTAAAACAACTGTAAATTCAGTAATAGATACCGACACCTGATTCAAGAAACAATTTCCACTGACATTCAGAAGGCTTGAATGTTCACTGTTCAGCTGGACACAACTCAGGACACCTTACAGGACCAATGTGACTGATGCTGGCAATGAGAGGCTTGTGGCACTGGTTAAGTGTAATGCAACCACTGGTCAGTCTTTTGTCAGTTTGCTGACAGACATTGTAAAAAAAATAAATCTGAAACTCCACATCATGCGACAGGTGGGGCTACTAATATGCAAAACTTAAACAGGCATTTAGTTATAGATGTCTATTAATCATAGTCGTTGCTTGACCTATGTGTCTGGTTAATGTCTGGTCTCTCTGAAATAACATTTATTGGCATCATTTTTGGCCAATTGAAATGACCTTTTGACAAGACCACTTTGAATATCTCCCACTCCGTCCAGCAGAGACTCATGCCTCCACATGGCAGGGACTAATCCTGACATTATTATTGTGTGTCTACTTAGTATGTGCTTTTATTATAAAACTTCTAAAGATTTAGCTACTGTAAACTTGAATGAGCCTGAAACGATGTAAATATAATTCCCAGATGACAGGGTACGTTATCTCAAGATAATAGGACTCATTTTCACAACATAATCTTGAGGTACCTTGACACCGGTAGCGACTGATTTACGCAAAGAGCTTTAATTTGCTTCATTGTACTTTATCTCGAGATAATTAGATATTATAGCAAGATCTCGTTACCCTCGCCCGGACTATGATCACCGGGGCCCCACCCTGGAGCCAGGCCTGGAGGAGGGGCCCGTTGGTGAGAACCTGGTGGTTGACCCACCAACTGCAAGGGAAATGTCAAGGGTTCGGTGCGATGTTGATCGGGTGGCAGCCAAGGGAGATCCTGGTGGACCGATCCCCGACTGACTAACTGGCTTTCGGGACATGGAATGTCACCTCTCTGGTGGGGAAGGAGCCTGAGCTTGTGCATGAGGTTGAGAGATACCAGCTACATATAGTCGACTCTCCTCAACACATAGCATGGGCTCTGGAACTAATCTCCTGGAGAGGGGCTGGATGCTCTTTTCTTCTGGAGTTGGGGTGGTTGACTGATGCCGGGCTGAGGTGGGGCTACTGGTGGCCCCACAGCTCGGTGCATTAACATCGGAGTTTGCCCCGGTGAACGAGAGGGCAGTCTCCCTGTGCCTTTGGGTCAGGGAGAGGTCCCCGACTGTCATTTGTGCCTATGCGCCGAATGACAGTTCAGAGTACCCGGCCTTCTTGGACTCCCTGAGTGGTGTGCTGGTTAGTGCACCACAAGGGGATTCCATCATTTTGCTGGGGGACTTCAACACTCACGTGGGCAACGACAGTGTGGCCTGGAGGGGGTGATTGGGAGGAATGGACTCCCTGATCTGAACCTGAGTGGTGTTCTGTTATTGGACTTCTGAGCAATGCATGGTTTGTCCATAACGAACACCATGTTCGAGTATAAGCGTGTCCATAAGTGGACATGGTATGAACATGCCCGGGGCTACAGGTGAATGATCGATTTCATAATCGTATCAGCTGATCTGCGGCCTTCTGTCTTGGACACTCGGGTTAAGAGAGGGGCAGAGCACCACCTGGTAGTGAGTTGGCTCAGGTGGCAGGGGAGGAAGCTGGTCAGACCAGGCAGACCCAAGTGTATAGTGAAGGTCTGCTGGGAACGCCTGGCAGAGGCTCCTGTTCGCCAGATCTTCAACTTGCACCTCCGGCAGAACTGCAGCTACGTACCAGGGGAAGTTGGGGACATTCCGGACCTCCATTGCGGAAGCAGCCCCAACAGGGTTACTGCAAAAAAACATTCTACTATTACTACTGCAGGCGGTTAAGTCCGTCAGTAGCATTTCATATAGGCACAATAACAACAACATAATCACTCAAGAAGTTTAATGGCCTAAACGTCTCAAGGGAGCTTGTGTTCTTTTCAGGGGGGCCGAGCTCCCCTTAGCTACTCCATAATTCGAATTAGGTACCACTCACTTTGAACACTGAATGGGTGAACCTAAGTTCCATCTGGGGGGGCCCAGTACCACCCGGGCTCAGACAGCCTACCTCCCACACTAGATCCCTAGCAGTTTGCATACCTTTCCAGCAGGTCGACTGAGGACGCTGTATCCACAGCTCTTCACTCTGCCCTGACCCACCTGAACAAGAATAACACCTATGTCAGAATGTTATTCGTTGATTTTAGCTCTGCATTTAATATAGTCATCCCCTCCGATTTGATCAACAAACCCAAGGATCTCAGCACCTCCCGGAAACAAACACTTGACTTTCTGACTAACAGACTGTTAGATTAAACAACCTCGCCTCATCTAATCTGACCCTGAACACTGGTGTCCCAAAGGGCTGTGTGCTCAGTACACTTTTCTATTCCCTTTTAATTGATAATAATTAATACTTTATTGATCCCTGTGGGGAAATTATTTTTACGCCTCCCTCAACTTGCTCTTTGAAGAGTAAGTTGTCCATGAAGGGCAGCCACCTGTTGGGGCGCCCAGGGAGCTGGGGGTTAAGGGCCTTGCTCAAGGACTCACAGCCATGCTGAGGCTGGGTTTGAACTGGCGACTTTGTGATTACAGGTATACAGGCTTAGCCCACTGAGCCACACGCTGCCCCCATGACTGTGTTCCTGCACATGGCTCAAATACCGTCATCAAATTAGCAAACCACACCACAGTGGCAGGATTGATAAGTGATTATGATGAATCTGTCTACAGGAAGGAAGTCCAACATCTATTCAGTGAGGGGACATATAGTGAGGCCCGCAGAGATATAAGTTCATGCATGAGTATTTCACATGTCAGTAGGCCTATCTGACTATTTGCACTTGCTTACTGTCCTCTAACAGTGTTTGGCTGACCCATCTGAAGATGATGAGGCCCATTCACCATTCATGAAATTACTCCTAATGTCCTGTGTGAAGGTATGAAATTTAGACTCGGGATTAACAAAATGTTCTCTTCCTAGTTGACTGTGAAAGAACTAAACACAGTTAATCCGGAGAAGCAAATGAAGTGTTATCTCCAGATGGAGCATATTAATCATTTAATATTGCTTAAATATTAATTACCTACAAATTAATTCTTACTTACATACTGATCTCACGTTTGTTCATCATTAATGAATCATGATGCATCTTTTCTCAAGTAGCAATTATATTTGTTCATGATTTTTAATTCAGTAGTAACTGAGTTATTACTAAGTATTTGTGCCCAATCAAATAAAGTGTTATCAGAAAAAAGTCATTTAGAAACTAAATTGATTTAACGTCAGTTAAAAATGAAATAACAAGAAAAATTTAACTGAAGCTCAGTCTGACGTAAAGTAGAATTGGACTGTCAGTCTGAGCTATGAGTATATAATTAAGTTACTTACCTGTGCAAATTTACCATACGACGTACATTCCATATATAAATCCTTGAGTCATTTTGCTTGGACACTGAATATCATGACAGTGGACATTGTTAGGCCCTGTTAAGCTACAGCATATTGGGAAATAAAGTGTTGAATTGGAATGAAGTGTCCTGACACTACCTGCACATTAATGCTGTATAACGATTGCTTTTTCAAGTAACTTCCTTCATTTACTACTGTATTACAGTGATGAGAACGCGAGTAGGCATGCCGTCACAAATAAACAATCCTTTAATAAATGACAATTCAGTCCACAGTTATTTATTCTCAAAGGTTAATCCCCAGGGAATGAAATGTAGTAGCCTTTTCAGTAGTAAGCATACTCCGCGCATAGCTCGACACGCCGCTGCCAGTAGAAGACGCTTCCACGGTGCAAATCCATGGTATCCGATGTTTGAAATGAGAAGCTGAAAACGGGTGTTCAGATGAGATTAGATAACCTTTAATCAAATCGAACTTATTTATATTGGCTAGGGAGTGACGGGGTGTCTAACCGGAGCGGAATTCTCGCTTCTATGCCGACTGTCGCCCGCAGAAACGAATAGCCAAATTAACCTGCCCAACTCTGCCAACGCAACCGCACTGTAAACCCTGAGCTGCCGAAGCCAAACCGCTGTCCCGCAGGTACATTTAGTTCCTTTCGTCGCCACGGAGACTGAGTGACGCTCCGTCTGATCTCGGTCACTGGAACGGAAAGGGATCCGGTTCGCGCCATTAACTGCGGATTGCGCGCTAAACCCGCTGTCTGGAATACCCTCCGGTGTACCGCAGTCTGTTGTTAATCAGGCGGTGTGCGCATTCTCACGTGTTCCGAGCTTTAGAAATTAGTTTTGTCTTGATATATTGCAGTTTCGATTTATATATGTAGTATTGCGACATATTTTAATTAATCGAATCTTACATTATGTCACACCCTGCTCCGTCCGCTCCTGATGTGTGCCACGCCCCCTCATTATCCACGTGTGCTTTCCCGATCGTGCCCAGCTGTTCCTTGTTATTGTGGCTTGTCTGCTGTTACCCCAGATCCGTCATTGATGTTTATTGGTGTCCATGTCCTGTCGTCCCGAATAAACCCCGATTGCCTGCATCCTCGGCTTGCCTCGCCTGTTTCCCGGCTCGCTCGCTCACCGGTCACAACAGAATGACGGATCTCCCCAACGCACCTCCGCAGGTCGACGATCAACGCGTCGACCTGCTGCAGGAGGTCATCTACTGGCTCCACCAGCCGGAGGTCCGGGAGGACTCCGGACTACTGGCCTTAGCCAGCAAAAGCGGGACCCTCCTTCAGGAGGTAACCCCACTCACGGCGGCGCCTGTCATGGCGGAGGTTCGCGAGAACCTCCGACAGCTCGTCAACAGGGTGACGGAGAAGCGGCTTCGGCCGCTCGCCCTCTCCGAGACGACCCCGCCGCCATCGTCATGCCCCAGCCGCAAAAAGAAAAAGAAGCGGAAGGGGAAAGGAGAAGCAGCCGCCCCGACGCTCTTCTTGGGGGCTTGCTCCTTACTCCCCGCCTGGGATGACACCGCCGCTGCACCGCCTGCAGCAACAGTGCCTGCTGCAGCTGCCGCCTCTCTGCCCGCGGCTGCGCTGCCTGCTGCAGCTGCCGCCTCTCTGCCCGCGGCTGCGCTGCCTGCTGCAGCTGCCGCCTCTCTGCCCGCGGCTGCGCTGCCTGCTGCAGCTGCCGCCTCTCTGCCCGCGGCTGCGCTGCCTGCTGCAGCTGCCGCCTCTCTGCCCGCGGCTGCGCTGCCTGCTGCCGCCGCCGATCCGCCCGCAGCTGCTGCTGCTATTGCCGCCGATCCGCCCGCGGCTGCGCTGCCTGCTGCCGCCGCCGATCCGCCCGTGGCTGCGCTGCCAGCTGCCGCCACCGATCTGCCCGCAGCTGCACTGCCTGCTGCTGCCGCCGATCTGCCTGCAGCACCCCTTGACCCGCCTGTCCAGCCCGACCCGCCTGTCCTGCCTGCTCTGCCTGCAGGCCCTGCAGCTGCCACCACTCTGGCTGCGGCACCCGCCGCGGTGCCCCCTGCTGGCCGCGTGCTGGCGGCGCCCGCTGCGGCGCCCCCTGCTGGCCAAATGACTGCAGCGCCTGACGAGGCGCCCCCTGCTGGCCGCACACCCAAGGTGCCCCTTGCTGGCCACACGACGGCGGCGCCCGTCCTGCCGGCACCTGAACTGCCTGACTTACCCGTCCTGCCCTGCTCGCCAGCAGCCACACCTGCGGCGCCCCCTGCTGGCCATGTGATGGCGGCGCCCGCTGCGGCGCCCTCTGCTGGCCGCGTGACGGCGGCACCCCCTGCAGCGCCCCTTGCTGGCCGCACGCCCGAGGTGCCCGCAGAGGCGCCCCTTGCTGGCCGCACGCCCGAGGTGCCCGCAGAGGCGCCCCTTGCTGGCCGCACGCCCGAGGTGCCCGCAGAGGCGCCCCTTGCTGGCCGCACGCCCGAGGTGCCCGCAGAGGCGCCCCTTGCTGGCCGCACGCCCGAGGTGCCCGCAGAGGCGCCCCTTGCTGGCCGCACGCCCGAGGTGCCCGCAGAGGCGCCCCTTGCTGGCCGCACGCCTGTCCTGTCCGGCCAGCCCTGCTCGCCGGTCCTGCCCGTCTCGCCTGTCCTGTCCGGCCAGCCCTGCTCGCCGGTCCTGCCCGTCTCGCCTGTCCTGCCCGGCCAGCCCTGCTCGCCGGTCCTGCCCGTCTCGCCTGTCCTGCCCGGCCAGCCCTGCTCGCCGGTCCTGCCCGTCTCGCCTGTCCTGCCCGGCCAGCCCTGCTCGCCGGAACTGCCCGTCTCGCCTGTCCTGCCGGCACCTGAACTGCCTGTCCTGCCGGCTCTCGACCTGCCCGTCTCGCCTGTCCTGCCGGCACCTGAACTGCCTGTCTCGTCCGTCCTGCCGGCTCCTGAACTGCCTGTCCTGCCCGTCTCGCCTGATCTACCCGTCTCGCCTGTCCTGTCCGGCCAGCCCTGCTCGCAGGTCCTGCCCGGCTCGCCTGTCCGGTCGGCCCAGCCCTGCTCGCCTGTCCAGGCCGCCACTCTGCCCGCGGCCCCGCCTGAGGCTAGCTCTCCAGTCCTGCCCGCGGCTCTGGCTGCCCCGCCTGCGGCCACGCCTGCGGCCACGCCCGCGGCGCCGACTGCCCCGCCTGTTGCCTCCTTAGAGGCCCTGACTCCCACGCCCTTGCCTCAGCGAGGCCGACACCCCCCAGGACCCCGCCTGTCCGTTTCCCGTGGGGGACGGGGACACAGGCGTCGGGCCCGGGTCCCGCCCGCCCTGCCCCCTGGCTCGCCCGTGCGCCCCCTGGCCGTGGCTCGGTGGCTGCCTGCGGGTCCTACGGCTCCGGCTCGGCTGTCGCCTCCGGGTCCCCCTCCGGTGCCTCGTCGCCCGCCTGCGGTCCCTCCGTCGGCGCCTCGTCAGCCGCCTCCGGGCCCCCCCGCTTCGGCTGGGCGTCGGACGGCGCCTTCCCTGGCTCCGGCTGTGCCTCCGCCTGCTGCGGCTTCCCCCTTTTGCCTGCCTGCGCCGGGGTTCCCTCCTGCTCCCTCCTCGTTTCCTTTGTCGGTCCCTCCGTCTGTCTCCTTGTCCCCTGTGTGGTCCCCTCCTGCTCCGGCCTCCCTTCCGCCTGCGGCCCCTGCGGCTGCCTTCCCTCGCCCGCCTGGGTTCCCTTGGGCTCCCCTGCTTCCTCCTCCCTTTCCCTCCGTCCCGCCTGTTTCTGCTCCTCGTCCCTCTGTGTCTCCTCCGTTCCCTTCTGGTCCCTTTGTCCCGCCTGTCTTTGCTCCTCGTCCCTCGGTGTCTCCTGTGTTCACTCCTCGCCCTGTTCCTCCGTTTTCTGTCCCCTCTGTGTCTCCTTTCTCTGTCTGCCTGTCCGCGTTTCCTGTTCTTTGTCGGGTCCTGTCTTTCGTTTCGTCCTTGTTCTTGTTCTGTGTTTCGGTCTTGTTCCCTGTTCTTCGTTGATGGTTTTTGGTTTTGTCTTTCAGGTCCTGTTCCCCGGTCTCGTCTCGTCCGTCGCCTCCTCTCTGGCGCGCCCGGAGTGCGCGCCTTTGGGGGGGGGTTATGTCACACCCTGCTCCGTCCGCTCCTGATGTGTGCCACGCCCCCTCATTATCCACGTGTGCTTTCCCGATCGTGCCCAGCTGTTCCTTGTTATTGTGGCTTGTCTGCTGTATTTAGTCCGCGTCTGAGTCTGTTACCCCAGATCCGTCATTGATGTTTATTGGTGTCCATGTCCTGTCGTCCCGAATAAACCCCGATTGCCTGCATCCTCGGCTTGCCTCGCCTGTTTCCCGGCTCGCTCGCTCACCGGTCACAACACATTAAGCTTTACTTGAGAATGAAAAAATAAAAATACATTTTATAGTACGCTATATATTGTGCGAAAAGTGATGCGTCGATGACAAATGTAGCGCCGTCCTCTCGCCACGCCTCTTTTTAAAGTTGCCTTTAAATTGGCGTTTTCCAAAGTCAGTACCATGCTAAGTAAAAAGCAATAGACGACAGGGTTGCAATAATGCGGGTGTTTCTGGCGGCTGTTGTTATGGCTAAGTTGTAAATTGTATTTGGGTTTGGATGTGAAAAACCATGTCCTGGTGAGTTTAACGCTCCTTGTCCATCTCCTTGTTATATAGCCGTTGTGTTAATGTAGAAGAATAATTCATTAGGCCTGCAAGTATTTGTCGTGGTTCACTGCTTGGTTGATTGATTGATCCTTCCTTTTATGTGAACTGTGTCCCTTATCGTGCCAATGCCCATTTCTAAGTCATGGTTATGCCTAAATTGACTGACTGGGATGTCTTCCAGCTCACCAATGGGTGGAGGATCCACATGGTTTATTCAAAATGTACCAACAAAATGCTCCAATTGCTGTCTTGTCCAGTCAAATTCCTTGATCTGACCAGAAACTCCTGCATGAATCTGAAATGGCAGCTTCTGAATGTTTAGCTAAATGGCTAACAACTTCTACTAAAGATGTTCTTGTCTGCCTTTTGCATGCAGTTTGGTTTATTTACTCTATTGGAGTTGAGCCTATGGTATGGATTTTCCCATGTAGTCTGCAGAGCTGGTGCCTGTCCAACAAATGGGGGGAAGCTGCCATCAACATCAGGCTGTACCTGTGATTGCGACTGTCCTGGCAAATTGAAGTGCTGTGCATATGGAACTATCCGTACATGTGTGCAATCTACTTCTGGTATGTGTCCCTGCTTTTGTCTGATCGTGTGTGTAAATATGCTCCTTGTTCCCTAGTGACTGGGTAGGACTAGGGTGGCCACGGGCATGACTTGGCACTCACTCACCTGAGTGCCAGCTTGTAGCTGACAGGAAGTGGTGGCATCTGTATTGGTGTAATGTTAATGCCTTTGTCTGATCTTTGCTTCTGAAGGATATCCAGGTCTATGTCCCGTCATTACGACGAGTGCCACAACGTGTAAGGTTGACAGAGATTGTTCCAAGGGCTGGAAGTGTTATTCCAGTGGTTGTGGTAACCTGTGTGTACCTACAGCAGGTAATGTTGTGTGGTTGTAATTAAACCCAAAGTAATTGATGCTCTGTGGTGTGTACACGTATATAACCCCGTTGCCTACTTCCTCTACAGGGAAGCGAGACGATTGATCCCCTCAAAGGGATGTTCAGTGGTCCCAGGATTCCCACTGTCCTGGGCCATTGCAATGCTGCCAGATGTCCTGTGGGAATGTACACTGCTTGTCCCTGTGACTTAGGGGGGCTTTCTGGTGCAATTCTGAATTGTGGTCTACTGAGCAATAAATGCTTGTGTGCGAAGCTTGCTGTGGGGTGCATTTTTGTGAGCTAGAAATGGGCTTGCGGGAACTCCCTTTGCTGTTCTCCTGGGGGTGGTGTGGCTTAAATTGACTGACTGAATTCAATTGTCAATGCAACTATACACTGACCCATAACCCCATTTGGGGATGTAGGTCACTGGTCCACAGCAGAAAATGGCTGCTCATCCAATGCAGTTATTCTAGTAGCTGTGTCTTGCCTCTGGTGCTGCGACAATTGAATACAGATTTAAAGATCTGCTACCACATTGGGCCCTCAGATCAATCCATTTTAGTTCAATATTTTCGGATTCAAAAATCTGACATCAGCTGGTAGCGTTCAGAAACGGGAAACATAATTAGGTTCCTCCCCCGACATTTGTGTAGTTGTCACCGTACAGAGCAGACAATGCCCTTTTAAGGCAAAATTGTCATACATGGTTCTCTGAACAAAATGAGTCTTTGTATATTAAGTTGCAGAAATCAAATTCTTAAACCATGGAGTACGACTAGAGAACTTTAAAATGTTGTGTGGACCTGCCCTATAAATATTGGAGAAACTGTAAATAAAACTGGTGGACAAATTGGCAACACCTGTGGCTGGAGCGTCCTGCTATATTATACTTATTCACCTTGAACCATCAATCTGGTTTCATTAAATAACTGCTGTCTCAAACATGTTTTCTCTACAGACTTTTGGTTTCAATTACAGACCAACCAAACTCAGTCATATATTTTTAATTTCTTCTGTAGCTAAACACTTGTTTTAACAGCCGTAGCTCATTTTCTTAAGTACGCCAATACAAATACTTGACGTGGTTTTTCAGCTTCCCAATTCAATTCTTTTATTGTGTACAAGTATGAGTACCGTGTACAATGAAATGCTTGCATGTGCTCCTGCAGACAGTGAACATAGACAAGATGGATAGACAACAGGATGACAAGTGAATGAGTGAATTATAAGTAAATAAGACCAAAATCACAGGAATAAATAGACAGAGACAAAAATATGTGTGGGGGGGGGGGGTAACAGTGGAGGTGACACAGGTTACTGATTGTTCATGAGTCTGATTGCAGTTGGGTAGAAACTGTTCCTAAACCTGGAGGTGCGCGTCCGAATGGACTTCAGTCGCTCCCCAGATGGGAGGAGGGTGAAAAGTGACAGTGCAGGGTGGCTGTGGTCCCGTCTGATAGTTCACTTTCCTGAGACAGCGTTGTCTTAAAATGGATGAGAGAGGGATATAGGGCTCTCGAAGGAACAAACAGGCACGCTTAGGTTCACTCAAATACACTTTAATAAGTAATACAAAATGATCTCGCATTAACACCAATACTAAGCTATCATATTGAAGGCAATGCAAAATAACTCGTACTACAACGGGTATCAAATAATATATATCTTATAGCTAATAGTATTAGGTGCAAAGGTACGAATATATATATAGAAAAGAAGCAATAATACATAAAAGAAGCAAGGAAACATAAAAAGTTACGAAATATTATCACAAGCGGCAATAATTTACTCGCAACAATCAATGGAAAGCATAAGCAGTTGCAAAGCTATTTACACTCGGACGTGCTATCATCACCCACCTTCACACATGGACTGGGGAGCCCTTTCAGTCCTGGCAGGAGACCAACACGTGAGTTCCGAGAAAAGTGCCGGGCGATGCGTGCTCTATCCCACGGCTGAACTCCGGTCAGTACTGGGATCTCCCCCTTCCTTTATACTAAATTTAGAGTTGCGTGTGGGCAGGGGGTAAGCTGGCCAGGCTCACCTCTTCCCCCCAGGCAATATAGTGTGCTCCAATTGCCCCTTTTGTCCGAGTGATGCTGCTTGCGATAACATACTACAATAGGCGTCCTTGCGCAATGCCTCCCTGTTCCCCCCTAAAGGCAATATAGGGTGCTGTATACCGACCCCCCACCCTATCTCCCGAAACCAAGATAAGCATCCTGCATGCCGATCTAATGGCCCAGATGAGCATCCTGGCTTCTCTTTATGAGCCCAAGTTATTTATGGCAAAATTAGGTTTTACAGGGGATCGGTAAATAACATGTTCGTGCAGTTTAGTAACATTCGGGGTGAATCATGGACGATTGATCTGAATTTCAGGACGATCAGTCCACACGCGATCGGAATTAATCCACAATTACAACTTTCCAGAATATTATAGTAAAGTTAATTCCATGTCACGTGGGTGACGTAATCGTCCGCGAATTCATCCTAATACAAGCGTGTAGTGTGGATGTCGCGGATCGCAGGGAGCTGTGTGCCCGTGATCTTCTGTGCTGAGTGCACCAGCCGCTGCAGAGCTCTGTTGTCCTGAACAGAGCAGCTGCTGTACCAGGATGTGATGCATCCTGTCAGGATGGATTCCACAGTGCACCTGTAGAATCTGCACAGGGTTGTGGGGGACATCCGGGCTTTCCTCAGTCTCCTGAGGAAGTAGAGGCGTTGTTGGGTTTTCTTGACTATTGCCGTAGTGTGACTTGACCATTTAAGGCCATCAGTGAGGGTGACTCCGAGGAACCTAAAGCTGCTGATCTGCTCCACAGCCTCACCTCCGATGTAGGTGGGGCTGTGCTCTGTTGACTGTTTTGCGGAAATCCACAATCATCTCCTTAGTTTTGTTGACGTTGAGGGAGAGGTTGTTGTCCTGACACCATTCTTCCAGGAGTCTGACCTCCTCCCTATAGGCCGTCTCATCGTCCTCGCTGATCAGACCTATTACGGCGGTATCGTCAGCAAACTTCAGGATGGTGTTGGAGCTGTACTTAGCTACGCAGTCATGTGTATAGAGAGAGTAAAGCAGGGGGCTCAGCACACTGCCCTACGGGGTGCCAGTGTTGATGGTGATGACGGAGGAGGTTTTTCCACCAATACGCACTGGCTGACGTCTGTTGGTGAGGGAATCCGGTACCCAGTTGCACAGTGAAGAGCTAATCCCCAGATCCAGGAGTTTAGTGATGAGCTGGGATGGAATGACGGTGTGAAATGCAGAGCTGTAGTCCACAAACAGCAGCCTGGCATAACAGTTCTTGTTTTCCAGATGAGACAGGGTGGTGTGGAGTGTTATGGAGATGGCATCCTCCGTGGACCTGTTGCTAAGATAGGCAAACTGGAAGGGGTCCAGACTGTCAGGGATGATGTCCTTGATGTGTTCTAGCACCAGCCTCTCGAAGCACTTCATGGCTATGAACCGCCCAGTAGCGCTTACCATTAAGGCAGTCTGTTTTATTTTTCTTAGGGACAGGGATGATGGCTGAGTGCCTGAAGCAGGTGGGGACAGATGAGACTCTCAGAGATGTATCAAAAATATCCGTAAAGACAGCAGCTAGTTGGTCGCAACATGTTTTTAAGACGCGACCCGAAACTCCGTCTGGGCCGGGTGCTTTACGGATGTTGAGTCGGGAAAAAGTCCTCCTCACGTCATCCTCGGAGAGCTTCAGGCTGGAGTCTTGTGGCGCTGCTTCAGTCTTTGAAGCTTCTTCCACCTCCCTTTCGCTCAGAGCTTTCGGGATGGCCCTCACAGTAATGAATCGCACATATTCATCTGATTCATGTGCATGATTGTTATTGCAATGTTTGTGCTCATTCTCAACACTCTGAGATTCACTGCTGTATCCTTCCCCAAATATTGCTAACCATCCCCTTTGATGACAAACTCATCATATTCATTAGCATCTGATCCTAGTTTCACACTTGAAACCTGAAACTTTTACAGGTAATGGTTGACTAAATGAATAAGCAGACAATTTTCTCTCTGCCTCTGGAACATAAGTAGTCCACACCTTGAACCATCAATCAGGGTTCATTAATTGGAATCATAAGAATGGTATTTTCGTCCTATATACTTTCAAAAATATTTCTATACCATTACATTCATGGCACTTCTGAGCTCTTGCTGGGCATTTCGGGTCTTTGCCAAAAATGACCTGCACTTCCACGTAGCAATGCTGTTCTGACTTACTTTTCTGTGGGTGTTGTGGTCATTTGGGTTTTGCTTTGTTGTGTCTTTGCCCTGTGCAGTTCACACTTTCCTTCCTTGTCGATGTAATGCCTTCCTCGAACGTCGCTAACAAGGGCTCCTCAATCCTCTCGCAGAACGACGCAACTTCCAACGCCCGGCCGAGAGTGCATAGTCTCTAGCTGCTTGTCTGAGTCTATATGCAAATTGCTGCACTGTTTCCCCCAGCTTTTGTGAGAGTGCATGAAACGAGGGCGACACAAAATCTACCTTAACGTGCGATACAAAATAAGCATTCAAAGCCCACACTGCGGCATCATAATCGACCGCGTCGCCTGTATTCAGCAAGGTGGAGAATATGTGCTGCACGTCAGGCCCCGCACGATGTAAAAGCAACGCTCTCCTCTGCTGCCTAGTCACAGCTGTTGTATCAGCATTAACTATAAGTCCTTTCTCATTGGCAAAAAGTTCAAATGATGTTTGAACCATCTCATCCATTTTGCATCTGAAATAGCTTTAAAGCACTCGAACATCAGAACACTCACTTTATCCATATTGGTAGTACTCTCCCCTACTCATGACCACCCAGTTGTCATTGCCTGTATTATATTTTGTTATGTTTATTCACCTTGAACCATCAATCAGGGTTCATTAATTGGAATCACAAATCAAATTATTATTATTAATTGAACCAGTCCAAAGTCGTCAGGATGGCTGAGTGGTCTAAGGCGCCAGACTCAAGGTTCAATACCTTCCATAGAAACGGGTGTTCTGGTCTCCCACTGGAGGCGTGGGTTCGAATCCCACTTCTGACACAACCTTTTCTGAAATCAGGAAAGAGACTCAGGAGCATCATGGCCAGGACTGAGAGGCTTAGGAGGACTTTCTACCTCCAGGCCATAAGGTTTCTGAACCTGAACATGCCATTGCTCCTCACACCCTGATGTACATTGTGCTCTTGTATCCCTCACCAAATCCGCACTGCTACACTGGTCGCTTTATGTCTTGTTACCGTTCATTTTGAACATACTCCTCTGCTTGCATTTTTAGCTTGCTTTTTGCACTTTTTAACTTTAACAACTTGCACAGTCTACAAAAGAGCGCTTCAGGATGCATTTCACTACGTGTTGTACTTTGTATAACTATGTATGTGACAATTAAAGAATCTTGAATCTACGAGTAGAGAAGTAACCTGTGCAAATTTGTCATACGATGAACATTCCCAGATAGCAAAATCTTTCTGGCCCAGATGTGGCCCACATCACTCATTTTCATCTGGCCTACATATAGCATGGAATGATGGCGATCGAGCGGACCGCTCTAGGTTGCCGCATCAGGTTGGCACATGTGGGTCAGAGCAGGGCCTAATGTTAGCCACGAGTGGGCGGGCTCTGTTTGACATCTGGCCATATTGTGGCCCATTACCAGTTTCTGAACCTCACAGATGTTAACCTCATAAGAGCTACTTTTCAACAGGAACTGCATACAGTCCCTGATCATGTGTTTAAAACCAACAAAAGTCCAACGTCTTCAAGGATTTTAAATCTGAGGGAAAAAAAAAAACAATGTCCATGGACGTCTGGTGCTGGGTGGGTTCTGTCTTCTTGAGGTGGACACGCCCTTTACATTTACAGCATTTAGCATTAGGCCCATATCCACATGCTATCTGGGTTCCATCTATAAATCCTTTAGTCACGGCAAGAGCCTGGTCATTTTGCTTGGACACTGAATATCATTAGACAGTGGACATTGTTAGGCCCTGTTAAGCCACAGTACATTGGGAAATAAAGTGTTGAATTGGAATGAAGTGTCCTGACACTACCTGCACATTAATGCTCGTAAGGATTGCTTTTTCAAGTAACCTCCTTCATTTACTACTGCCTTCACAAATAAACAATTCTGTAATAAATAACGATGTATTATAGTACGTTATTCTCAAAGGTTTATCCCCAAGAAAAACAAAACAAACAAAAACATGCAGTAGCCTTTTGAGTGCTAAGCATACTCCGCGCATAGCCCGACACGCCGCTGCCAGTAGAAGAACCGCGGTAGTAGAAGAAGCTTCCAGTAGCAATAAACGGAGTTCAATACATACAGTTTGTAAAGATGCGAGTGCAAAGCCACGGTGTCCGATGTTTGAAATGAGAAGCTGAAAACGGGTGTTCAGATGAGATTAGATAACCTTTGATCAAATCGAATTTATGTATATTGGCTAGGGAGTGACGGGGTGTCTAACCGGAACGGAATTCTCGCTTCTATGCCGACTGTCGCCCGCAGAAACGATCAGCCAAACCAACCTGCCCAACTCTGCCGACGCAACCGCACTGTAAACCCTGAGCTGCCGAAGCCAAACCGCTGTCCCGCAGGTACATTTAGTTCCTTTCGTCGCCACGGAGACTGAGTGACGCTCCGTCTGATCTCGGTTTCTGGAACGGAAAGGGATCCGGTTCGCGCCATTAACTGCGGATTGCGCGCTAAACCCGCTGTCTGGAATACCCTCCGGTGTACCGCAGTCTGTTGTTAATCAGGCGGTGTGCGCATTCTCACGTGTTCTGAGCTTTAGAAATTAGTTTTGTCTTGATATATTGCCGTTTCGATTTATATATGTAATATTGCGACATATTTTAATTAATCGAATCTTACATTAAGCTTTAATTGAGAATGAAAAAATAAAAATACATTTTATACTACGGTATATATTGTGCGAAAAGTGATGCGTCGATGACAAATGTAGCGCCGTCCTCTCGCCACGCCTCTTTTTAAAGTTGCCTTTAAATTGGCGTTTTCCAAAGTCAGTACCATGCTAAGTAAAAAGCAATAGACGACAGGGTTGCAATAATGCGGGTGTTTCTGGCGGCTATTGTTATGGTTAAGTTGTTAATTGTATTTGGATTTAGATGTGAAGAACCATGTCCTGGTGAGTTTAACGCTCCTTGTCCATCTCCTTGTTATATAGCAGTTGTGTTAATGTCGAAGAATAATTAATTAGGCCTGCAAGTATTTGTCGTGGTTCACTGCTTGGTTGATTGATCCTTCCTTTTACGTGAACTGTGTCCCTTATCGTGCCAATGCCCATTTCTAAGTCATGGGTATGCCTAAATTGACTGACAGCTTGGCAATGGGTGGAGGATCCACATAGTTTATTCAAAATGTACCAACAAAATGCTCCAATTGCTGTCTTGTCCAGTCAAATTCCTTGATCTGACCAGAAACTCCTGCATGAATCTGAAATGGCAGCTTCTGAATGTTTAGCTAAATGGCTAACAACTTCTACTAAAGATGTTCTTGTCTGCCTTTTGCATGCAGTTTGGTTTATTTACTCTATTGGAGTTGAGCCTATGGTATGGATTTTCCCATGTAGTCTGCAGAGCTGGTGCCTGTCCAACAAATGGGGGGAGGCTGCCATCAACATCAAGCTGTACCTGTGATTGCGACTGTCCTGGCAAATTGAAGTGCTGTGCATATGGAACTATCCGTACATGTGTGCAATCTACTTCTGGTATGTGTCCCTGCTTTTGTCTGATCGTGTGTGTAAATATGCTCCTTGTTCCCTAGTGACTGGGTAGGACTAGGGTGGCCACGGGCATGACTTGGCACTCACTCACCTGAGTGCCAGCTTGTAGCTGACAGGAAGTGGTGGCATCTGTATTGGTGTAATGTTAATGCCTTTGTCTGATCTTTGCTTCTGAAGGATATCCAGGTCTATGTCCCGTCATTACGACGAGTGCCACAACGTGTAAGGTTGACGGAGATTGTTCCAAGGGCTGGAAGTGTTATTCCAGTGGTTGTGGTAACCTGTGTGTACCTACAGCAGGTAATGTTGTGTGGTTGTAATTAAACCCAAAGTAATTGATGCTCTGTGGTGTGTACACGTATATAACCCCGTTGCCTACTTCCTCTACAGGGAAGCGAGACGATTGATCCCCTCAAAGGGATGTTCAGTGGTCCCAGGATTCCCACTGTCCTGGGCCATTGCAATGCTGCCAGATGTCCTGTGGGAATGTACACTGCTTGTCCCTGTGACTTAGGGGGGCTTTCTGGTGCAATTCTGAATTGTGGTCTACTGAGCAATAAATGCTTGTGTGCGAAGCTTGCTGTGGGGTGCATTTTTGTGAGCTAGAAATGGGCTTGCGGGAACTCCCTTTGCTGTTCTCCTGGGGGTGGTGTGGCTTAAATTGACTGACTGAATTCAATTGTCAATGCAACTATACACTGACCCATAACCCCATTTGGGGATGTAGGTCACTGGTCCACAGCAGAAAATGGCTGCTCATCCAATGCAGTTATTCTAGTAGCTGTGTCTTGCCTCTGGTGCTGCGACAATTGAATACAGATTTAAAGATCTGCTACCACATTGGGCCCTCAGATCAATCCATTTTAGTTCAATATTTTCGGATTCAAAAATCTGACATCAGCTGGTAGCGTTCAGAAACGGGAAACATAATTAGGTTCCTCCCCCGACATTTGTGTAGTTGTCACCGTACAGAGCAGACAATGCCCTTTTAAGGCAAAATTGTCATACATGGTTCTCTGAACAAAATGAGTCTTTGTATATTAAGTTGCAGAAATCAAATTCTTAAACCATGGAGTACGACTAGAGAACTTTAAAATGTTGTGTGGACCTGCCCTATAAATATTGGAGAAACTGTAAATAAAACTGGTGGACAAATTGGCAACACCTGTGGCTGGAGCGTCCTGCTATATTATACTTATTCACCTTGAACCATCAATCTGGTTTCATTAAATAACTGCTGTCTCAAACATGTTTTCTCTACAGACTTTTGGTTTCAATTACAGACCAACCAAACTCAGTCATATATTTTTAATTTCTTCTGTAGCTAAACACTTGTTTTAACAGCCGTAGCTCATTTTCTTAAGTACGCCAATACAAATACTTGACGTGGTTTTTCAGCTTCCCAATTCAATTCTTTTATTGTGTACAAGTATGAGTACCGTGTACAATGAAATGCTTGCATGTGCTCCTGCAGACAGTGAACATAGACAAGATGGATAGACAACAGGATGACAAGTGAATGAGTGAATTATAAGTAAATAAGACCAAAATCACAGGAATAAATAGACAGAGACAAAAATATGTGTGGGGGGGGTAACAGTGGAGGTGACACAGGTTACTGATTGTTCATGAGTCTGATTGCAGTTGGGTAGAAACTGTTCCTAAACCTGGAGGTGCGCGTCCGAATGGACTTCAGTCGCTCCCCAGATGGGAGGAGGGTGAAAAGTGACAGTGCAGGGTGGCTGTGGTCCCGTCTGATAGTTCACTTTCCTGAGACAGCGTTGTCTTAAAATGGATGAGAGAGGGATATAGGGCTCTCGAAGGAACAAACAGGCACGCTTAGGTTCACTCAAATACACTTTAATAAGTAATACAAAATGATCTCGCATTAACACCAATACTAAGCTATCATATTGAAGGCAATGCAAAATAACTCGTACTACAACGGGTATCAAATAATATATATCTTATAGCTAATAGTATTAGGTGCAAAGGTACGAATATATATATAGAAAAGAAGCAATAATACATAAAAGAAGCAAGGAAACATAAAAAGTTACGAAATATTATCACAAGCGGCAATAATTTACTCGCAACAATCAATGGAAAGCATAAGCAGTTGCAAAGCTATTTACACTCGGACGTGCTATCATCACCCACCTTCACACATGGACTGGGGAGCCCTTTCAGTCCTGGCAGGAGACCAACACGTGAGTTCCGAGAAAAGTGCCGGGCGATGCGTGCTCTATCCCACGGCTGAACTCCGGTCAGTACTGGGATCTCCCCCTTCCTTTATACTAAATTTAGAGTTGCGTGTGGGCAGGGGGTAAGCTGGCCAGGCTCACCTCTTCCCCCCAGGCAATATAGTGTGCTCCAATTGCCCCTTTTGTCCGAGTGATGCTGCTTGCGATAACATACTACAATAGGCGTCCTTGCGCAATGCCTCCCTGTTCCCCCCTAAAGGCAATATAGGGTGCTGTATACCGACCCCCCACCCTATCTCCCGAAACCAAGATAAGCATCCTGCATGCCGATCTAATGGCCCAGATGAGCATCCTGGCTTCTCTTTATGAGCCCAAGTTATTTATGGCAAAATTAGGTTTTACAGGGGATCGGTAAATAACATGTTCGTGCAGTTTAGTAACATTCGGGGTGAATCATGGACGATTGATCTGAATTTCAGGACGATCAGTCCACACGCGATCGGAATTAATCCACAATTACAACTTTCCAGAATATTATAGTAAAGTTAATTCCATGTCACGTGGGTGACGTAATCGTCCGCGAATTCATCCTAATACAAGCGTGTAGTGTGGATGTCGCGGATCGCAGGGAGCTGTGTGCCCGTGATCTTCTGTGCTGAGTGCACCAGCCGCTGCAGAGCTCTGTTGTCCTGAACAGAGCAGCTGCTGTACCAGGATGTGATGCATCCTGTCAGGATGGATTCCACAGTGCACCTGTAGAATCTGCACAGGGTTGTGGGGGACATCCGGGCTTTCCTCAGTCTCCTGAGGAAGTAGAGGCGTTGTTGGGTTTTCTTGACTATTGCCGTAGTGTGACTTGACCATTTAAGGCCATCAGTGAGGGTGACTCCGAGGAACCTAAAGCTGCTGATCTGCTCCACAGCCTCACCTCCGATGTAGGTGGGGCTGTGCTCTGTTGACTGTTTTGCGGAAATCCACAATCATCTCCTTAGTTTTGTTGACGTTGAGGGAGAGGTTGTTGTCCTGACACCATTCTTCCAGGAGTCTGACCTCCTCCCTATAGGCCGTCTCATCGTCCTCGCTGATCAGACCTATTACGGCGGTATCGTCAGCAAACTTCAGGATGGTGTTGGAGCTGTACTTAGCTACGCAGTCATGTGTATAGAGAGAGTAAAGCAGGGGGCTCAGCACACTGCCCTACGGGGTGCCAGTGTTGATGGTGATGACGGAGGAGGTTTTTCCACCAATACGCACTGGCTGACGTCTGTTGGTGAGGGAATCCGGTACCCAGTTGCACAGTGAAGAGCTAATCCCCAGATCCAGGAGTTTAGTGATGAGCTGGGATGGAATGACGGTGTGAAATGCAGAGCTGTAGTCCACAAACAGCAGCCTGGCATAACAGTTCTTGTTTTCCAGATGAGACAGGGTGGTGTGGAGTGTTATGGAGATGGCATCCTCCGTGGACCTGTTGCTAAGATAGGCAAACTGGAAGGGGTCCAGACTGTCAGGGATGATGTCCTTGATGTGTTCTAGCACCAGCCTCTCGAAGCACTTCATGGCTATGAACCGCCCAGTAGCGCTTACCATTAAGGCAGTCTGTTTTATTTTTCTTAGGGACAGGGATGATGGCTGAGTGCCTGAAGCAGGTGGGGACAGATGAGACTCTCAGAGATGTATCAAAAATATCCGTAAAGACAGCAGCTAGTTGGTCGCAACATGTTTTTAAGACGCGACCCGAAACTCCGTCTGGGCCGGGTGCTTTACGGATGTTGAGTCGGGAAAAAGTCCTCCTCACGTCATCCTCGGAGAGCTTCAGGCTGGAGTCTTGTGGCGCTGCTTCAGTCTTTGAAGCTTCTTCCACCTCCCTTTCGCTCAGAGCTTTCGGGATGGCCCTCACAGTAATGAATCGCACATATTCATCTGATTCATGTGCATGATTGTTATTGCAATGTTTGTGCTCATTCTCAACACTCTGAGATTCACTGCTGTATCCTTCCCCAAATATTGCTAACCATCCCCTTTGATGACAAACTCATCATATTCATTAGCATCTGATCCTAGTTTCACACTTGAAACCTGAAACTTTTACAGGTAATGGTTGACTAAATGAATAAGCAGACAATTTTCTCTCTGCCTCTGGAACATAAGTAGTCCACACCTTGAACCATCAATCAGGGTTCATTAATTGGAATCATAAGAATGGTATTTTCGTCCTATATACTTTCAAAAATATTTCTATACCATTACATTCATGGCACTTCTGAGCTCTTGCTGGGCATTTCGGGTCTTTGCCAAAAATGACCTGCACTTCCACGTAGCAATGCTGTTCTGACTTACTTTTCTGTGGGTGTTGTGGTCATTTGGGTTTTGCTTTGTTGTGTCTTTGCCCTGTGCAGTTCACACTTTCCTTCCTTGTCGATGTAATGCCTTCCTCGAACGTCGCTAACAAGGGCTCCTCAATCCTCTCGCAGAACGACGCAACTTCCAACGCCCGGCCGAGAGTGCATAGTCTCTAGCTGCTTGTCTGAGTCTATATGCAAATTGCTGCACTGTTTCCCCCAGCTTTTGTGAGAGTGCATGAAACGAGGGCGACACAAAATCTACCTTAACGTGCGATACAAAATAAGCATTCAAAGCCCACACTGCGGCATCATAATCGACCGCGTCGCCTGTATTCAGCAAGGTGGAGAATATGTGCTGCACGTCAGGCCCCGCACGATGTAAAAGCAACGCTCTCCTCTGCTGCCTAGTCACAGCTGTTGTATCAGCATTAACTATAAGTCCTTTCTCATTGGCAAAAAGTTCAAATGATGTTTGAACCATCTCATCCATTTTGCATCTGAAATAGCTTTAAAGCACTCGAACATCAGAACACTCACTTTATCCATATTGGTAGTACTCTCCCCTACTCATGACCACCCAGTTGTCATTGCCTGTATTATATTTTGTTATGTTTATTCACCTTGAACCATCAATCAGGGTTCATTAATTGGAATCACAAATCAAATTATTATTATTAATTGAACCAGTCCAAAGTCGTCAGGATGGCTGAGTGGTCTAAGGCGCCAGACTCAAGGTTCAATACCTTCCATAGAAACGGGTGTTCTGGTCTCCCACTGGAGGCGTGGGTTCGAATCCCACTTCTGACACAACCTTTTCTGAAATCAGGAAAGAGACTCAGGAGCATCATGGCCAGGACTGAGAGGCTTAGGAGGACTTTCTACCTCCAGGCCATAAGGTTTCTGAACCTGAACATGCCATTGCTCCTCACACCCTGATGTACATTGTGCTCTTGTATCCCTCACCAAATCCGCACTGCTACACTGGTCGCTTTATGTCTTGTTACCGTTCATTTTGAACATACTCCTCTGCTTGCATTTTTAGCTTGCTTTTTGCACTTTTTAACTTTAACAACTTGCACAGTCTACAAAAGAGCGCTTCAGGATGCATTTCACTACGTGTTGTACTTTGTATAACTATGTATGTGACAATTAAAGAATCTTGAATCTACGAGTAGAGAAGTAACCTGTGCAAATTTGTCATACGATGAACATTCCCAGATAGCAAAATCTTTCTGGCCCAGATGTGGCCCACATCACTCATTTTCATCTGGCCTACATATAGCATGGAATGATGGCGATTGAGCGGACCGCTCTAGGTTGCCGCATCAGGTTGGCACATGTGGGTCAGAGCAGGGCCTAATGTTAGCCACGAGTGGGCGGGCTCTGTTTGACATCTGGCCATATTGTGGCCCATTACCAGTTTCTGAACCTCACAGATGTTAACCTCATAAGAGCTACTTTTCAACAGGAACTGCATACAGTCCCTGATCATGTGTTTAAAACCAACAAAAGTCCAACGTCTTCAAGGATTTTAAATCTGAGGGAAAAAAAAAAACAATGTCCATGGACGTCTGGTGCTGGGTGGGTTCTGTCTTCTTGAGGTGGACACGCCCTTTACATTTACAGCATTTAGCATTAGGCCCATATCCACATGCTATCTGGGTTCCATCTATAAATCCTTTAGTCACGGCAAGAGCCTGGTCATTTTGCTTGGACACTGAATATCATTAGACAGTGGACATTGTTAGGCCCTGTTAAGCCACAGTACATTGGGAAATAAAGTGTTGAATTGGAATGAAGTGTCCTGACACTACCTGCACATTAATGCTCGTAAGGATTGCTTTTTCAAGTAACCTCCTTCATTTACTACTGCCTTCACAAATAAACAATTCTGTAATAAATAACGATGTATTATAGTACGTTATTCTCAAAGGTTTATCCCCAAGAAAAACAAAACAAACAAAAACATGCAGTAGCCTTTTGAGTGCTAAGCATACTCCGCGCATAGCCCGACACGCCGCTGCCAGTAGAAGAACCGCGGTAGTAGAAGAAGCTTCCAGTAGCAATAAACGGAGTTCAATACATACAGTTTGTAAAGATGCGAGTGCAAAGCCACGGTGTCCGATGTTTGAAATGAGAAGCTGAAAACGGGTGTTCAGATGAGATTAGATAACCTTTGATCAAATCGAATTTATGTATATTGGCTAGGGAGTGACGGGGTGTCTAACCGGAACGGAATTCTCGCTTCTATGCCGACTGTCGCCCGCAGAAACGATCAGCCAAACCAACCTGCCCAACTCTGCCGACGCAACCGCACTGTAAACCCTGAGCTGCCGAAGCCAAACCGCTGTCCCGCAGGTACATTTAGTTCCTTTCGTCGCCACGGAGACTGAGTGACGCTCCGTCTGATCTCGGTTTCTGGAACGGAAAGGGATCCGGTTCGCGCCATTAACTGCGGATTGCGCGCTAAACCCGCTGTCTGGAATACCCTCCGGTGTACCGCAGTCTGTTGTTAATCAGGCGGTGTGCGCATTCTCACGTGTTCTGAGCTTTAGAAATTAGTTTTGTCTTGATATATTGCCGTTTCGATTTATATATGTAATATTGCGACATATTTTAATTAATCGAATCTTACATTAAGCTTTAATTGAGAATGAAAAAATAAAAATACATTTTATACTACGGTATATATTGTGCGAAAAGTGATGCGTCGATGACAAATGTAGCGCCGTCCTCTCGCCACGCCTCTTTTTAAAGTTGCCTTTAAATTGGCGTTTTCCAAAGTCAGTACCATGCTAAGTAAAAAGCAATAGACGACAGGGTTGCAATAATGCGGGTGTTTCTGGCGGCTATTGTTATGGCTAAGTTGTTAATTGTATTTGGATTTAGATGTGAAGAACCATGTCCTGGTGAGTTTAACGCTCCTTGTCCATCTCCTTGTTATATAGCAGTTGTGTTAATGTCGAAGAATAATTAATTAGGCCTGCAAGTATTTGTCGTGGTTCACTGCTTGGTTGATTGATCCTTCCTTTTACGTGAACTGTGTCCCTTATCGTGCCAATGCCCATTTCTAAGTCATGGGTATGCCTAAATTGACTGACAGCTTGGCAATGGGTGGAGGATCCACATAGTTTATTCAAAATGTACCAACAAAATGCTCCAATTGCTGTCTTGTCCAGTCAAATTCCTTGATCTGACCAGAAACTCCTGCATGAATCTGAAATGGCAGCTTCTGAATGTTTAGCTAAATGGCTAACAACTTCTACTAAAGATGTTCTTGTCTGCCTTTTGCATGCAGTTTGGTTTATTTACTCTATTGGAGTTGAGCCTATGGTATGGATTTTCCCATGTAGTCTGCAGAGCTGGTGCCTGTCCAACAAATGGGGGGAGGCTGCCATCAACATCAAGCTGTACCTGTGATTGCGACTGTCCTGGCAAATTGAAGTGCTGTGCATATGGAACTATCCGTACATGTGTGCAATCTACTTCTGGTAAGTGTCCCTGCTTTTGTGCGTGTGTGTGTGTGTCTCGTGACCTAGTGACTGGGTAGGACTAGGGTGGCCACGGGCATGACTTGGCACTCACTCACCTGAGTGCCAGCTTGTAGCTGACAGGAAGTGGTGGCATCTGTATTGGTGTAATGTTAATGCCTTTGTCTGATCTTTGCTTCTGAAGGATATCCAGGTCTATGTCCCGTCATTACGACGAGTGCCACAACGTGTAAGGTTGACGGAGATTGTTCCAAGGGCTGGAAGTGTTATTCCAGTGGTTGTGGTAACCTGTGTGTACCTACAGCAGGTAATGTTGTGTGGTTGTAATTAAACCCAAAGTAATTGATGCTCTGTGGTGTGTACACGTATATAACCCCGTTGCCTACTTCCTCTACAGGGAAGCGAGACGATTGATCCCCTCAAAGGGATGTTCAGTGGTCCCAGGATTCCCACTGTCCTGGGCCATTGCAATGCTGCCAGATGTCCTGTGGGAATGTACACTGCTTGTCCCTGTGACTTAGGGGGGCTTTCTGGTGCAATTCTGAATTGTGGTCTACTGAGCAATAAATGCTTGTGTGCGAAGCTTGCTGTGGGGTGCATTTTTGTGAGCTAGAAATGGGCTTGCGGGAACTCCCTTTGCTGTTCTCCTGGGGGTGGTGTGGCTTAAATTGACTGACTGAATTCAATTGTCAATGCAACTATACACTGACCCATAACCCCATTTGGGGATGTAGGTCACTGGTCCACAGCAGAAAATGGCTGCTCATCCAATGCAGTTATTCTAGTAGCTGTGTCTTGCCTCTGGTGCTGCGACAATTGAATACAGATTTAAAGATCTGCTACCACATTGGGCCCTCAGATCAATCCATTTTAGTTCAATATTTTCGGATTCAAAAATCTGACATCAGCTGGTAGCGTTCAGAAACGGGAAACATAATTAGGTTCCTCCCCCGACATTTGTGTAGTTGTCACCGTACAGAGCAGACAATGCCCTTTTAAGGCAAAATTGTCATACATGGTTCTCTGAACAAAATGAGTCTTTGTATATTAAGTTGCAGAAATCAAATTCTTAAACCATGGAGTACGACTAGAGAACTTTAAAATGTTGTGTGGACCTGCCCTATAAATATTGGAGAAACTGTAAATAAAACTGGTGGACAAATTGGCAACACCTGTGGCTGGAGCGTCCTGCTATATTATACTTATTCACCTTGAACCATCAATCTGGTTTCATTAAATAACTGCTGTCTCAAACATGTTTTCTCTACAGACTTTTGGTTTCAATTACAGACCAACCAAACTCAGTCATATATTTTTAATTTCTTCTGTAGCTAAACACTTGTTTTAACAGCCGTAGCTCATTTTCTTAAGTACGCCAATACAAATACTTGACGTGGTTTTTCAGCTTCCCAATTCAATTCTTTTATTGTGTACAAGTATGAGTACCGTGTACAATGAAATGCTTGCATGTGCTCCTGCAGACAGTGAACATAGACAAGATGGATAGACAACAGGATGACAAGTGAATGAGTGAATTATAAGTAAATAAGACCAAAATCACAGGAATAAATAGACAGAGACAAAAATATGTGTGGGGGGGGGGGGTAACAGTGGAGGTGACACAGGTTACTGATTGTTCATGAGTCTGATTGCAGTTGGGTAGAAACTGTTCCTAAACCTGGAGGTGCGCGTCCGAATGGACTTCAGTCGCTCCCCAGATGGGAGGAGGGTGAAAAGTGACAGTGCAGGGTGGCTGTGGTCCCGTCTGATAGTTCACTTTCCTGAGACAGCGTTGTCTTAAAATGGATGAGAGAGGGATATAGGGCTCTCGAAGGAACAAACAGGCACGCTTAGGTTCACTCAAATACACTTTAATAAGTAATACAAAATGATCTCGCATTAACACCAATACTAAGCTATCATATTGAAGGCAATGCAAAATAACTCGTACTACAACGGGTATCAAATAATATATATCTTATAGCTAATAGTATTAGGTGCAAAGGTACGAATATATATATAGAAAAGAAGCAATAATACATAAAAGAAGCAAGGAAACATAAAAAGTTACGAAATATTATCACAAGCGGCAATAATTTACTCGCAACAATCAATGGAAAGCATAAGCAGTTGCAAAGCTATTTACACTCGGACGTGCTATCATCACCCACCTTCACACATGGACTGGGGAGCCCTTTCAGTCCTGGCAGGAGACCAACACGTGAGTTCCGAGAAAAGTGCCGGGCGATGCGTGCTCTATCCCACGGCTGAACTCCGGTCAGTACTGGGATCTCCCCCTTCCTTTATACTAAATTTAGAGTTGCGTGTGGGCAGGGGGTAAGCTGGCCAGGCTCACCTCTTCCCCCCAGGCAATATAGTGTGCTCCAATTGCCCCTTTTGTCCGAGTGATGCTGCTTGCGATAACATACTACAATAGGCGTCCTTGCGCAATGCCTCCCTGTTCCCCCCTAAAGGCAATATAGGGTGCTGTATACCGACCCCCCACCCTATCTCCCGAAACCAAGATAAGCATCCTGCATGCCGATCTAATGGCCCAGATGAGCATCCTGGCTTCTCTTTATGAGCCCAAGTTATTTATGGCAAAATTAGGTTTTACAGGGGATCGGTAAATAACATGTTCGTGCAGTTTAGTAACATTCGGGGTGAATCATGGACGATTGATCTGAATTTCAGGACGATCAGTCCACACGCGATCGGAATTAATCCACAATTACAACTTTCCAGAATATTATAGTAAAGTTAATTCCATGTCACGTGGGTGACGTAATCGTCCGCGAATTCATCCTAATACAAGCGTGTAGTGTGGATGTCGCGGATCGCAGGGAGCTGTGTGCCCGTGATCTTCTGTGCTGAGTGCACCAGCCGCTGCAGAGCTCTGTTGTCCTGAACAGAGCAGCTGCTGTACCAGGATGTGATGCATCCTGTCAGGATGGATTCCACAGTGCACCTGTAGAATCTGCACAGGGTTGTGGGGGACATCCGGGCTTTCCTCAGTCTCCTGAGGAAGTAGAGGCGTTGTTGGGTTTTCTTGACTATTGCCGTAGTGTGACTTGACCATTTAAGGCCATCAGTGAGGGTGACTCCGAGGAACCTAAAGCTGCTGATCTGCTCCACAGCCTCACCTCCGATGTAGGTGGGGCTGTGCTCTGTTGACTGTTTTGCGGAAATCCACAATCATCTCCTTAGTTTTGTTGACGTTGAGGGAGAGGTTGTTGTCCTGACACCATTCTTCCAGGAGTCTGACCTCCTCCCTATAGGCCGTCTCATCGTCCTCGCTGATCAGACCTATTACGGCGGTATCGTCAGCAAACTTCAGGATGGTGTTGGAGCTGTACTTAGCTACGCAGTCATGTGTATAGAGAGAGTAAAGCAGGGGGCTCAGCACACTGCCCTACGGGGTGCCAGTGTTGATGGTGATGACGGAGGAGGTTTTTCCACCAATACGCACTGGCTGACGTCTGTTGGTGAGGGAATCCAGTACCCAGTTGCACAGTGAAGAGCTAATCCCCAGATCCAGGAGTTTAGTGATGAGCTGGGATGGAATGACGGTGTGAAATGCAGAGCTGTAGTCCACAAACAGCAGCCTGGCATAACAGTTCTTGTTTTCCAGATGAGACAGGGTGGTGTGGAGTGTTATGGAGATGGCATCCTCCGTGGACCTGTTGCTAAGATAGGCAAACTGGAAGGGGTCCAGACTGTCAGGGATGATGTCCTTGATGTGTTCTAGCACCAGCCTCTCGAAGCACTTCATGGCTATGAACCGCCCAGTAGCGCTTACCATTAAGGCAGTCTGTTTTATTTTTCTTAGGGACAGGGATGATGGCTGAGTGCCTGAAGCAGGTGGGGACAGATGAGACTCTCAGAGATGTATCAAAAATATCCGTAAAGACAGCAGCTAGTTGGTCGCAACATGTTTTTAAGACGCGACCCGAAACTCCGTCTGGGCCGGGTGCTTTACGGATGTTGAGTCGGGAAAAAGTCCTCCTCACGTCATCCTCGGAGAGCTTCAGGCTGGAGTCTTGTGGCGCTGCTTCAGTCTTTGAAGCTTCTTCCACCTCCCTTTCGCTCAGAGCTTTCGGGATGGCCCTCACAGTAATGAATCGCACATATTCATCTGATTCATGTGCATGATTGTTATTGCAATGTTTGTGCTCATTCTCAACACTCTGAGATTCACTGCTGTATCCTTCCCCAAATATTGCTAACCATCCCCTTTGATGACAAACTCATCATATTCATTAGCATCTGATCCTAGTTTCACACTTGAAACCTGAAACTTTTACAGGTAATGGTTGACTAAATGAATAAGCAGACAATTTTCTCTCTGCCTCTGGAACATAAGTAGTCCACACCTTGAACCATCAATCAGGGTTCATTAATTGGAATCATAAGAATGGTATTTTCGTCCTATATACTTTCAAAAATATTTCTATACCATTACATTCATGGCACTTCTGAGCTCTTGCTGGGCATTTCGAGTCTTTGCCAAAAATGACCTGCACTTCCACGTAGCAATGCTGTTCTGACTTACTTTTCTGTGGGTGTTGTGGTCATTTGGGTTTTGCTTTGTTGTGTCTTTGCCCTGTGCAGTTCACACTTTCCTTCCTTGTCGATGTAATGCCTTCCTCGAACGTCGCTAACAAGGGCTCCTCAATCCTCTCGAAGAACGACGCAACTTCCAACGCCCGGCCGAGAGTGCATAGTCTCTAGCTGCTTGTCTGAGTCTATATGCAAATTGCTGCACTGTTTCCCCCAGCTTTTGTGAGAGTGCATGAAACGAGGGCGACACAAAATCTACCTTAACGTGCGATACAAAATAAGCATTCAAAGCCCACACTGCGGCATCATAATCGACCGCGTCGCCTGTATTCAGCAAGGTGGAGAATATGTGCTGCACGTCAGGCCCCGCACGATGTAAAAGCAACGCTCTCCTCTGCTGCCTAGTCACAGCTGTTGTATCAGCATTAACTATAAGTCCTTTCTCATTGGCAAAAAGTTCAAATGATGTTTGAACCATCTCATCCATTTTGCATCTGAAATAGCTTTAAAGCACTCGAACATCAGAACACTCACTTTATCCATATTGGTAGTACTCTCCCCTACTCATGACCACCCAGTTGTCATTGCCTGTATTATATTTTGTTATGTTTATTCACCTTGAACCATCAATCAGGGTTCATTAATTGGAATCACAAATCAAATTATTATTATTAATTGAACCAGTCCAAAGTCGTCAGGATGGCTGAGTGGTCTAAGGCGCCAGACTCAAGGTTCAATACCTTCCATAGAAACGGGTGTTCTGGTCTCCCACTGGAGGCGTGGGTTCGAATCCCACTTCTGACACAACCTTTTCTGAAATCAGGAAAGAGACTCAGGAGCATCATGGCCAGGACTGAGAGGCTTAGGAGGACTTTCTACCTCCAGGCCATAAGGTTTCTGAACCTGAACATGCCATTGCTCCTCACACCCTGATGTACATTGTGCTCTTGTATCCCTCACCAAATCCGCACTGCTACACTGGTCGCTTTATGTCTTGTTACCGTTCATTTTGAACATACTCCTCTGCTTGCATTTTTAGCTTGCTTTTTGCACTTTTTAACTTTAACAACTTGCACAGTCTACAAAAGAGCGCTTCAGGATGCATTTCACTACGTGTTGTACTTTGTATAACTATGTATGTGACAATTAAAGAATCTTGAATCTACGAGTAGAGAAGTAACCTGTGCAAATTTGTCATACGATGAACATTCCCAGATAGCAAAATCTTTCTGGCCCAGATGTGGCCCACATCACTCATTTTCATCTGGCCTACATATAGCATGGAATGATGGCGATTGAGCGGACCGCTCTAGGTTGCCGCATCAGGTTGGCACATGTGGGTCAGAGCAGGGCCTAATGTTAGCCACGAGTGGGCGGGCTCTGTTTGACATCTGGCCATATTGTGGCCCATTACCAGTTTCTGAACCTCACAGATGTTAACCTCATAAGAGCTACTTTTCAACAGGAACTGCATACAGTCCCTGATCATGTGTTTAAAACCAACAAAAGTCCAACGTCTTCAAGGATTTTAAATCTGAGGGAAAAAAAAAAACAATGTCCATGGACGTCTGGTGCTGGGTGGGTTCTGTCTTCTTGAGGTGGACACGCCCTTTACATTTACAGCATTTAGCATTAGGCCCATATCCACATGCTATCTGGGTTCCATCTATAAATCCTTTAGTCACGGCAAGAGCCTGGTCATTTTGCTTGGACACTGAATATCATTAGACAGTGGACATTGTTAGGCCCTGTTAAGCCACAGTACATTGGGAAATAAAGTGTTGAATTGGAATGAAGTGTCCTGACACTACCTGCACATTAATGCTCGTAAGGATTGCTTTTTCAAGTAACCTCCTTCATTTACTACTGCCTTCACAAATAAACAATTCTGTAATAAATAACGATGTATTATAGTACGTTATTCTCAAAGGTTTATCCCCAAGAAAAACAAAACAAACAAAAACATGCAGTAGCCTTTTGAGTGCTAAGCATACTCCGCGCATAGCCCGACACGCCGCTGCCAGTAGAAGAACCGCGGTAGTAGAAGAAGCTTCCAGTAGCAATAAACGGAGTTCAATACATACAGTTTGTAAAGATGCGAGTGCAAAGCCACGGTGTCCGATGTTTGAAATGAGAAGCTGAAAACGGGTGTTCAGATGAGATTAGATAACCTTTGATCAAATCGAATTTATGTATATTGGCTAGGGAGTGACGGGGTGTCTAACCGGAACGGAATTCTCGCTTCTATGCCGACTGTCGCCCGCAGAAACGATCAGCCAAACCAACCTGCCCAACTCTGCCGACGCAACCGCACTGTAAACCCTGAGCTGCCGAAGCCAAACCGCTGTCCCGCAGGTACATTTAGTTCCTTTCGTCGCCACGGAGACTGAGTGACGCTCCGTCTGATCTCGGTTTCTGGAACGGAAAGGGATCCGGTTCGCGCCATTAACTGCGGATTGCGCGCTAAACCCGCTGTCTGGAATACCCTCCGGTGTACCGCAGTCTGTTGTTAATCAGGCGGTGTGCGCATTCTCACGTGTTCTGAGCTTTAGAAATTAGTTTTGTCTTGATATATTGCCGTTTCGATTTATATATGTAATATTGCGACATATTTTAATTAATCGAATCTTACATTAAGCTTTAATTGAGAATGAAAAAATAAAAATACATTTTATACTACGGTATATATTGTGCGAAAAGTGATGCGTCGATGACAAATGTAGCGCCGTCCTCTCGCCACGCCTCTTTTTAAAGTTGCCTTTAAATTGGCGTTTTCCAAAGTCAGTACCATGCTAAGTAAAAAGCAATAGACGACAGGGTTGCAATAATGCGGGTGTTTCTGGCGGCTATTGTTATGGCTAAGTTGTTAATTGTATTTGGATTTAGATGTGAAGAACCATGTCCTGGTGAGTTTAACGCTCCTTGTCCATCTCCTTGTTATATAGCCGTTGTGTTAATGTCGAAGAATAATTAATTAGGCCTGCAAGTATTTGTCGTGGTTCACTGCTTGGTTGATTGATCCTTCCTTTTACGTGAACTGTGTCCCTTATCGTGCCAATGCCCATTTCTAAGTCATGGGTATGCCTAAATTGACTGACAGCTTGGCAATGGGTGGAGGATCCACATAGTTTATTCAAAATGTACCAACAAAATGCTCCAATTGCTGTCTTGTCCAGTCAAATTCCTCGATCTGACCAGAAACTCCTGCATGAATCTGAAATGGCAGCTTCTGAATGTTTAGCTAAATGGCTAACAACTTCTACTAAAGATGTTCGTCTGCCTTTGCATGCAGTTTGGTTTATTTAGTCTATCGGAATTAAGCCTATGGTATGGATTTTCCCATGTAGTCTGCAGAGCTGGTGCCTGTCCAACAAATGGGGGGAGGCTGCCATCAACATCAAGCTGTACCTGTGATTGCGACTGTCCTGGCAAATTGAAGTGCTGTGCATATGGAACTATCCGTACATGTGTGCAATCTACTTCTGGTAAGTGTCCCTGCTTTTGTGTGATCGTGTGTGTAAATGTGCTCCTTGTTCCCTAGTGACTGGGTAGGACTAGGGTGGCCACGGGCATGACTTGGCACTCACTCACCTGAGTGCCAGCTTGTAGCTGACAGGAAGTGGTGGCATCTGTATTGGTGTAATGTTAATGCCTTTGTCTGATCTTTGCTTCTGAAGGATATCCAGGTCTATGTCCCGTCATTACGACGAGTGCCACAACGTGTAAGGTTGACGGAGATTGTTCCAAGGGCTGGCAGTGTTATTCCAGTGGTTGTGGTAACCTGTGTGTACCTACAGCAGGTAATGTTGTGTGGTTGTAATTAAACCCAAAGTAATTGATGCTCTGTGGTGTGTGTGTATATAACCCCATTGCCTACTTCCTCTACAGGGAAGCGAGACGATTGACCCCCTCAAAGGGATGTTCGGTGGTCCCAGGATTCCCGATGTCCTGTGGGAATGTACACTGCTTGTCCCTGTGACTTACGGGGGTGCTTTCTGGTGCAATTCTGAATTGTGGTCAACTGAGCAATAAATGCTTGTTTGCAAAGCTTGCTGTGGGGTGCATTTTTGTGAGCTAGAAAGGGGTTTGAGGGAACTCCCTTTGCTGTTCTCCTGTGGGTGGTGTGGCTTACTGACTGAATTCAGTTATTCAATGCAAATACACAGAACCATGCTGCTATTTTGGGATGTGGATCACTAGTCTGCTACAGAAAGTGGCTGCTCATCAATGCAATCATTGTAGCAGCTGTGTTTCAGCTCTGGTGCTGCTAACTTTGGATGCAGACAGTTCAAATATCTGCTGCCCTTAGCAGCGAAGACTTGCTGTCAAGTTATGGTAGGTTTCAACAGCTCAGCTCTTGCCCAAACTTGGAAACGGCCAGTCCAAGACTGAAGGAGGCAAGGGACAACTCAATTATTGTCTTACTTGGAAGCAAGATTAGGTCGATACCCGATTAGGTTGTTAACGTTTAAGGATAAACAATGGAAAATTTTGGGCTGGAGCGTCCTGCTATATTATAGTTATTCACCTTGAACCATTAGTCTGGTTTCATTAAATCGCAGGCATCCCTGGTTCTACTCTGGTCCCTTTGCGCTTCTTTCTTCTGCTTGCAAACATCCACCCTATAGTTCCCCCCCTCTTAAATGGATAACATACTGTTCAGTACATGGCTTTCCCCTTTTACTTGGACATAAACTGCTGTCTCAAACATGTTTTCTCTACAGACTTTTGGTTTCAATTACAGACCAACCAAACTCAGTCATATATTTTTAATTTCTTCTGTAGCTAAACACTGGTTTTAACAGCCGTAGCTCATTTTCTTAAGTACGCCAATACAAATACTTGACGTGGTTTTTCAGCTTCCCAATTCAATTCTTTTATTGTGTACAAGTACGAGTACACTGAAATGCTTGCTTGCATGTGCTCCTGCAGACAGTGAACATAGACAAGATGGATAGATAACAGGATGACAAGTGAATGAATGATGGTGAATTATAAATAAGTAAATAAGACCAAAATCACAGGAATAAATAGAGACAGAGACAAAAATATATGTGTGGGTAGCAGTGGAGGTGACACAGGTTACTGATTGTTCATGAGTCTGATTGCAGTTGGGTAGAAACTGTTCCTAAACCTGGAGGTGCGCGTCCGAATGGACTTCAGTCGCTCCCCAGATGGGAGGAGGGTGAAAAGTGACAGTGCAGGGTGGCTGTGGTCCCGTCTGATAGTTCACTTTCCTGAGACAGCGTTGTCTTAAAATGGATGAGAGAGGGATATAGGGCTCTCGAAGGAACAAACAGGCACGCTTAGGTTCACTCAAATACACTTTAATAAGTAATACAAAATGATCTCGCATTAACACCAATACTAAGCTATCATATTGAAGGCAATGCAAAATAACTCGTACTACAACGGGTATCAAATAATATATATCTTATAGCTAATAGTATTAGGTGCAAAGGTACGAATATATATATAGAAAAGAAGCAATAATACATAAAAGAAGCAAGGAAACATAAAAAGTTACGAAATATTATCACAAGCGGCAATAATTTACTCGCAACAATCAATGGAAAGCATAAGCAGTTGCAAAGCTATTTACACTCGGACGTGCTATCATCACCCACCTTCACACATGGACTGGGGAGCCCTTTCAGTCCTGGCAGGAGACCAACACGTGAGTTCCGAGAAAAGTGCCGGGCGATGCGTGCTCTATCCCACGGCTGAACTCCGGTCAGTACTGGGATCTCCCCCTTCCTTTATACTAAATTTAGAGTTGCGTGTGGGCAGGGGGTAAGCTGGCCAGGCTCACCTCTTCCCCCCAGGCAATATAGTGTGCTCCAATTGCCCCTTTTGTCCGAGTGATGCTGCTTGCGATAACATACTACAATAGGCGTCCTTGCGCAATGCCTCCCTGTTCCCCCCTAAAGGCAATATAGGGTGCTGTATACCGACCCCCCACCCTATCTCCCGAAACCAAGATAAGCATCCTGCATGCCTGTTACGACCCTGTCTAGGGGTTAGGGTGTAACAGAGGAAGGGAATGGGGAAAGGGGAACACAGGGTGTGGTGTACAAGGGAACACACGTGGACAAAGGGGATATTTTTATAGTTTTTTTATATATTTTATTCACGCAAGACAGACACATAACAGCAAACCTGGTGCAAGAGCTTCAGGAGTGATAAAGGCCAAAACAATAAACAAAACCCCAACTACCGAACGAAACCCAAGTCTAACTGAACTACCAAAGAACACAGAAACAACAAAACCTATACCTAACTCCCTATCCAAATCAGTGGACACAAAGTATAACAAAACAAAACGGCAACCACTCCCTACGCACCAGATACATACACAAACACACATACAAGCCAAAGCGTAAAGTCCGAGGGGCGCGCGAAGTCGTAAACCAAAAACCGGGCGAAAGATCGAAAACCAGAAATCAAACAAAACCAGGGCAGAAGTACAGAGAAGGGCAAAGCGAGAAATCGTAATCCGAGAAACCAAAACCGTCATACACAATAATCATTCAAATAAGCAAACCAAAACACAATCCAAAATATGAGCAGAGCTCTCGAGGGTACTTTCTGTCCGGCTTTTCACTTCCGCCGGACGGAAGTGACGGCCGGCTTGCGGGGAAAGGTGGGCGGGGTCCAGACGGGGAGGCGGAGCAAGGGTCGAGCTGAGTGGTCCTGGTGGAGGGGGCGGAGCGAACAGCAGCAGGACGTAACACCCCCCCCCCACAAGTGTGAACCTCATAGGTTCCACAAAACACAGTTAATTAGAAACAGGGTATATTACCCCAGTATATACAAAAAGGTCACATACGTGAGAGGGCGTCAGCCACCAAGTTACTGGCGCCTTTCTTATGGATAATCCGTAAGTTGAACGCTTGTACAATGAGGGACCAGCGCATGAGTCGTTGGTTGGAATTACACATTTTGTTTAAAAACACAAGTGGGTTGTGATCGGTAAAAACGGTCACAGGTTGGGGACTATCACCTACGTACACTTCGAAGTGCTGCAAAGCGAGTAACATCGCGAGGGCCTCTTTCTCTATCGTGCTGTATCCCAACTGGTGCTTCACGAATTTCTTTGACCAATATGAAATCGGATGGTCTAAACCCGCGGCGTCCTCTTGGAGAAGGACAGCGCCGGCTCCAGTACCGCTGGCGTCTACCTCCAATTTAAAAGGCTTTCCAAAGTCAGGGGCAGCTAACACGGGGGAACTAGTAAGCAGGGATTTTACCGAGTCGAAAGCAGATTGGCATTCAGCAGACCAATTCACTTGGGCGTCCTTACGGAGTAAATTGGTTAGGGGTGAAACGACATCCGAAAAATTTCGGCAGAAACAGCGGTAATAACCCGCCATCCCCAGGAAGCGGCGAAGGTCTTTCTTTGTCTTTGGTATGGGGAACGACGTAATTGCTTGGACTTTGGCGTCCACAGGCTTGACTGTTCCGTGTCCCACCAGTTTACCCAAGTAAGTGACAGTGCCCTGTCCGAATTCACACTTCTCGAGGTTTAACACTAACGAAGCCTCCTTTAATCTAGTAAAGACTAGGTCTAACACCGTCATATGGTGTTCCCACGAGTCAGAGTAGACAACCACATCATCTAAGTAAGCTTCACAATGTCTAACACCGCCGAGTACTATATTCATTAGTCGCTGAAATGTGGCTGGGGCATTACGTAATCCGAAGGACATAACCGTGTATTGTAGGAAGGTGTCTGGGGTAGCGAAGGCGGAGATCTCCGAAGCACGAGGGGTTAATGGTACCTGCCAATATCCTTTCAGGAGGTCGAGCTTGGTTACGAACCGAGCGGACCCAATGCGGTCCACACAATCTTCCATTCTAGGAAGCGGAAAGGCGTCGGGTTTGGTTACCGCGTTGACTTTCCTATAGTCGGTGCAGAAACGAGACGTACCATCGGGTTTTGGGACAAGCAAACAGGGTGAACTCCAGGGACTGGAACTAGGAACGGCAAGACCCGTTTCCAGCAGGTAATCAGTCTCCTTTTTTAATAGCTCCCGCTTATGAGGACTAACGCGATAGGGGTGCTGTTTAATGGGGATGTGATCTCCAACATCAATGTCATGTTCTAACACAGGGGTCTGCGAAGGGGTGTCGGAGAATAGCGACGGAAACTTGCGCACTAGGGCCTGGATATCCGATTGGGCGGCCCGGGGTAAGTGAGCAAGCCTTTTCTCGAGGACTTTAAGGGCTTCTGAATTTGGTAGGCGAGCGCATGGCAAACAATTTCTCCCGAGGTGCAGCTCATCGAGTTCGGGCGAGTACTCGCGCACCGGCACAGTAGCCACAGCAGAGTGGAGCAAAACAGAAGCGGACGAAGGAACGGGGTCAGCACGATCAACGTAAGGTTTTAGCATATTTATATGACACAGGCGAGTTTTCCGCTTGCGGTTTGGGGTCTCAATGATATAATTGGTGGGACTTACTTTTTCCTGTATACTATAAGGACCTGAAAACCGGGCTTGAAGAGACGAGCCAGGCAAGGGCAAAAGGACTAACACGCGGTCTCCCTCTTGGAACGACCGTTCTCTAGCTGTCTTATCGAAACGAGTTTTCATCACCTCCTGTGACGAACCTAACGAGCGCTTGGCCAAGTCCCTGGCTGTACCAAGGCGCTCACGCAGAGACTTAACATAGCCTAACACATTCCTAGTCTGAGGAGGTGGATTCGGGGACAACCACTGCTCTTGCAGTACCTTCAAGGGACCACGTAGCGTATGCCCAAAAACAAGCTCAGCTGGACTGAATCCAGTGGATTCCTGTACTGTATCCCGAATTGCGAATAAAAGCAAAGGTACTCCCTCATCCCAATCTTTTCCTGCCTCTGAACAGTAAGTTCGCAACATTGTCTTAAACGTTTGGTGAAAACGCTCGAGGGCACCCTGGGACTCCGGGTGATAAGCACTGGAGACCTGATGTCTAATTTTCAATTCCCGTAATACCTGGGAAAACAACCGGGAAGTAAAGTTTGACCCTTGGTCGGACTGTACATATCTCGGTAAACCAAATGTGGTACAAAATTTTATTAGCGCTTTCACCACCCCTTTTGTTTTTAAGCTCCGCATGGGTATTGCTTCGGGGTAACGGGTGGTGGCACACATTAGGGTAAAGAGATAACTATTCCCTGAACGAGTTTTGGGTAATGGACCCACACAATCAATAAAGACATGTTCGAAGGGTTCCCCAATCGCTGGGACTGGGCGCAGGGGAGCGGGGGGAATAATTTGGTTCGGCTTTCCGACTATTTGGCAGGCATGGCACGAACGACAGTATCTTTTTATGTCTGAATTTATTCCTGGCCAATAGAAGCACTTGGTTATGCGGGCGAGCGTCTTCCTAATTCCAAGGTGACCTGAACACGGGTGATCGTGAGCTAAGGCTAATACTTGAGGTCGAAGGGGACATGGAACAACCACCTGAAATACCGTAGCCCATTCCTTGGGAGACTGAGGAGGTGTCCACTTCCTCATTAGCACACTGTGATCCAAGAAGTAAGCTACTGCGTGGTCTGCTAAGTCTGCTTTCTCCACGGCCGAATCAAAGCACTCCTTCAGGGAGGGGTCAGCTTCCTGAGCGGAGATTAACTCTCCCCGTGTACATATGCTACCAGTGGCTTGGGGTGGAACAAGTTCTTCTAGTTCAGGTTCTGGACCAGAGCACGGGGGCAAAATGGTGATCTCCTGATCAGCCATAAAGGTGTCAGCTAGCTCAATGTCTGCAAATTTTCGAGCCTGGGACCGAGTGAGAACACAAGTGGGGAATACAGCAGGATAGTCAACATCCAAATTGTCGGAGCAGCACCCTGGCTCTGACGCTACCTCAGGTAGTGGAACTACCTTACCTCCCGCTATGTCGTTCCCCAAAATGAATGTAACACCCGAAACAGGAAGACGAGGTCGAACAGCCACTTTAACAACACCACAGAAATCATTGGTTTTCAAATACACTTGGTGCAGAGGCACTCTCACAGTTCCTAACTCAATCCCTTGCACAAGAACATCATAACCAGTGTACGTCGAGTCAGTAAAGGGTAACACATCGTCTAGTATAAAGGACTGAGCAGCTCCAGTGTCACGCAAAATGGTTACAGGGGTATTTACATCGGCATCATCGAACGAAACAAAACCAGAAAACACAAATGGTTGGAAGGCAGGTTCAACAGAGTGGGCTGGCGGCGAGACATCAATAACACAATCAGCAACATTTACCTTCCTAACAGCCGAACGGGTATTCTTGCGCCGAAGCGCAGGACAAACGGATATCAGATGACCAACTTCATGGCAATAGAAACATTCCCTGGTTTCTACGCGTGAGGTAGAAACAGCCGTCTCAGGGGTCGGCACCGATCTAGGGTGGAGTTTACGAGGCATAGGAGTAGGAACAAACACGGTTCGATGGGTCAGTATGAATTCATCAGCGAGGGTGGCGGCTTCCGCAAGAGACGTCACCTTTTGCTCATTCAAGTATATAACCACACGATCAGGTACACAGTTTTTAAATTCCTCTAACAAAAGCAGCTCTTTAAGATGATCAAAGTCAGTCACACCACTAGCGGTACACCATTTATCAAAGAGGAGTGACTTCTCCCGAGCGAATTCCACGTGAGTTTGCTGGGCGGATTTACAAAGCTTCCGAAAGTTCTGCCGGTATGCTTCGGGCACTAACTCATAAGCCCTTAAAACAGTGGCCTTCACCACATCATAATCTAGACTCTGTTCTAATCCAAGAGCCGAACATACCTCCTGAGCTTTCCCTACGAGTTTGCATTGAAGCAAAAGCGACCAAAGGTGCCTGGGCCAATTCAAAGTGGTCGCGATGCGCTCGAAGATAGGGAAATATGCATCCACTTCATTTTCTCTAAATATGGGCACGAGTCCAATATGGCGACTCACGTCAAATCCAATGTTCTCCTTTTCAGGAGTTCGAGTTAAACCCAGCGGAGATTGAGGATTAGGACGCACGTTCTCGTCCGGCGAACCTACACCGGCACGAGCGGTGGAGCGAGCAGTTTCAAGGGGCGAGCTTACCTTCCGCGGCGGAGGAACAGGCTGTGGCTGGCCTACCCTCGCCCTTTGCACGGCAGCGTCCCGCTCTGCTTCCATCTCCAAAGCCCTAATTCGTAAGATTTGGGCTTGGCAGTCCTGCTTCTTAATCTCCAATTCGGTTTCTCTCAGCCGAATTGTGAGGAGGATCTCCTCCTTAGACGAGCCGAGATTCTTGGGATCCATGCGAGACCCTGGCACCGGGCCTCCGGCTTCCGCCGTCGTAGGCGACCGGGCTGGGCTAGGTGCAACACCCGAGAGATCTCCAGGCTCTGGCAGGATTCCTTGCATAACCAACTCGTCGTGCAGGACCTGCTTAATCACCTGCTTCGAGGCACCGACAGGGATCACCACGTTGAAGAATCCCGCTATGGCTACCAGGTCAGACTTCCTGCAAGCCTCAAATTGTTCCGCTGTGGGGTTCAGCGTAAACTCAAGCAGGTCGAACGTAGCCATACTAAACCTAGTTACACAAACTATCCCTACCACAGATAAACCGCCAAGCAAACCCGAAAAACACACAGCAACCGAGTGACAACACAGAGGGATGATGCAAAACAGTGAAATCCCAGACAATGGGATCCCGGACGAGCCCCCAATTCTGTTACGACCCTGTCTAGGGGTTAGGGTGTAACAGAGGAAGGGAATGGGGAAAGGGGAACACAGGGTGTGGTGTACAAGGGAACACACGTGGACAAAGGGGATATTTTTATAGTTTTTTTTTATATTTTATTCACGCAAGACAGACACATAACAGCAAACCTGGTGCAAGAGCTTCAGGAGTGATAAAGGCCAAAACAATAAACAAAACCCCAACTACCGAACGAAACCCAAGTCTAACTGAACTACCAAAGAACACAGAAACAACAAAACCTATACCTAACTCCCTATCCAAATCAGTGGACACAAAGTATAACAAAACAAAACGGCAACCACTCCCTACGCACCAGATACATACACAAACACACATACAAGCCAAAGCGTAAAGTCCGAGGGGCGCGCGAAGTCGTAAACCAAAAACCGGGCGAAAGATCGAAAACCAGAAATCAAACAAAACCAGGGCAGAAGTACAGAGAAGGGCAAAGCGAGAAATCGTAATCCGAGAAACCAAAACCGTCATACACAATAATCATTCAAATAAGCAAACCAAAACACAATCCAAAATATGAGCAGAGCTCTCGAGGGTACTTTCTGTCCGGCTTTTCACTTCCGCCGGACGGAAGTGACGGCCGGCTTGCGGGGAAAGGTGGGCGGGGTCCAGACGGGGAGGCGGAGCAAGGGTCGAGCTGAGTGGTCCTGGTGGAGGGGGCGGAGCGAACAGCAGCAGGACGTAACAATGCCGATCTAATGGCCCAGATGAGCATCCTGGCTTCTCTTTATGAGCCCAAGTTATTTATGGCAAAATTAGGTTTTACAGGGGATCGGTAAATAACATGTTCGTGCAGTTTAGTAACATTCGGGGTGAATCATGGACGATTGATCTGAATTTCAGGACGATCAGTCCACACGCGATCGGAATTAATCCACAATTACAACTTTCCAGAATATTATAGTAAAGTTAATTCCATGTCACGTGGGTGACGTAATCGTCCGCGAATTCATCCTAATACAAGCGTGTAGTGTGGATGTCGCGGATCGCAGGCAGCTGTGTGCCCGTGATCTTCTGTGCTGAGTGCACCAGCCGCTGCAGAGCTCTGTTGTCCTGAACTGACAGAATCTGCACAGGGGTGTGGGGGACATCCGGACTTTCCTCAGTCTCCTGAGGAAGTAGAGGCGTTGTTGGGCTTTCTTGACTGTTGCCGTAGTGTGACTTGACCATTTAAGGTCATCAGTGAGGGTGACTCCGAGGAACCTAAAGCTGCTGACCTGCTCCACAGCCTCACCTCCGATGTAGATGGGGCTGTGCTCTGTTGTCTGTTTGCGGAAATCCACAATCATCTCCTTAGTTTTGTTGACGTTGAGGGAGAGGTTGTTGTCCTGACACCATTCTTCCAGGAGTCTGACCTCCTCCCTATAGGCCGTCTCATCGTCCTCGCTGATCAGACCTATTACGGCGGTATCGTCAGCAAACTTCAGGATGGTGTTGGAGCTGTACTTAGCTACACAGTCATGGGTGTAGAGAGAGTAAAGCAGGGGGCTCAGCACACTGTCCTGCGGGGTGCCAGTGCTGATGGTGATGATGGAGGAGGTTTTTCCACCAGTACGCACTGGCTGAGGTCTGTTGGTGAGGGAATCCAGTACCCAGTTGCGCAGTGAAGAGCTAATCCCCAGATCCAGGAGTTTAGTGATGAGCTGGGATGGAATGACGGTGTTAAATACGGAGCTGTAGTCCACAAACAGCAGCCTGGCATAACAGTTCATGTTTTCCAGATGAGACAGGGTGGTGTGGAGTGTTATGGAGATGGCATCCTCCGTGGACCTGTTGCTATGATAGGCAAACTGGAAGGGGTCCAGACTGTCAGGGATGATGTCCTTGATGTGTTCTAGCACCAGCCTCTCGAAGCACTTCATGGCTATGGGAGTAAGCGGTACTGGACGGTAATCATTAAGGCAGTCTGTTTTATTTTTCTTAGGGACAGGGATGATGGCTGAGTGCTTGAAGCAGGTGGGGACAGATGAGACTCTCAGAGACGTATCAAAAATATCCATAAAGACAGCAGCTAGTTGGTCGCAACATGTTTTTAAGACGCGACCTGAAACTCCGTCTGGGCCGGGTGCTTTACGGATGTTGAGTCGGGAAAAAGTCCTCCTCACGTCATCCTCGGAGAGCTTCAGGCTGGAGTCTTGTGGCGCTGCTTCAGTCTTTGAAGCTTCTTCCACCTCCCTTTCGCTCAGAGCTTTCGGGATGGCCCTCACAGTAATGAATCGCACATATTCATCTGATTCATGTGCATGATTGTTATTGCAATGTTTGTGCTCATTCTCAACACTCTGAGATTCACTGCTGTATCCTTCCCCAAATATTGCTAACCATCCCCTTTGATGACAAACTCATCATATTCATTAGCATCTGATCCTAGTTTCACACTTGAAACCTGAAACTTTTACAGGTAATGGTTGACTAAATGAATAAGCAGACAATTTTCTCTCTGCCTCTGGAACATAAGTAGTCCACACCTTGAACCATCAATCAGGGTTCATTAATTGGAATCATAAGAATGGTATTTTCGTCCTATATACTTTCAAAAATATTTCTATACCATTACATTCATGGCACTTCTGAGCTCTAGCTGGGCATTTCGGGTCTTTGCCAAAATGACCTGCACTTCCACGTAGCAACGCTGTTCTGACTTACTCTTCTGTGGGTGTTGTGGTCATTTGGGTTTCGCTTTGTTGTGTCTTTGCCCTGTGCAGTTCACACTTTCCTTCCTTGTCGATGTAATGCCTTCCTCGAACGTCGCTAACAAGGACTCCTCAATCCTCTCGCAGAACGACGCAACTTCCAACGCCCGGCCGAGAGTGCATAGTCACTAGCTGCTTGTCTGAGTCTACATGCAAATTGCCGCACTGTTTCCCCCAGCTTTTGTGAGAGTGCATGAAACGAGAGCGACACAAAATCTACCTTAACGTGCGATACAAAATAAGCATTCAAAGCCCACACTGCGGCATCATAATCGACCGCGTCGCCTGTATTCAGCAAGGTGGAGATAATGTGCTGCACGTCAGGCCCCGCACGATGTAAAAGCAACGCTCTCCTCTGCTGCCTAGTCACAGCTGTTGTATCAGCATTAACTATAAGTCCTTTCTCATTGGCAAAAAGTTCAAATGATGTTTGAACCATCTCATCCATTTTGCATCTGAAATAGCTTTAAAGCACTCGAACATCAGAACACTCACTTTATCCATATTGGTAGTACTCTCCCCTACTCATGACCACCCAGTTGTCATTGCCTGTATTATATTTTGTTATGTTTATTCACCTTGAACCATCAATCAGGGTTCATTAATTGGAATCACAAATCAAATTATTATTATTAATTGAACCAGTCCAAAGTCGTCAGGATGGCTGAGTGGTCTAAGGCGCCAGACTCAAGGTTCAATACCTTCCGTAGAAGCGGGTGTTCTGGTCTCCCACTGGAGGTGTGGGTTCGAATCCCACTTCTGACACAACCTTTTCTGAAATCAGGAAAGAGACTCAGGAGCATCATGGCCAGGACTGAGAGGCTTAGGAGGACTTTCTACCTCCAGGCCATAAGGTTTCTGAACCTGAACATGCCATTGCATCTCATACCCTGATGTACATTGTGCTCTTGTATCCCTCACCAAATCCGTACTGCTACACTGGTAGCTTTATGTCTTGTTACCGTTCATTTTGAACATACTCCTCTGCTTGCATTTTTAGCTTGCTTTTTGCACTTTTTAACTTTAACAACTTGCACAGTCTACAAAAGAGCGCTTCAGGATGCATTTCACTACGTGTTGTACTTTGTATAACTATGTATGTGACAATTAAAGAATCTTGAATCTACGAGTAGAGAATTAACCTGTGCAAATTTGTCATACGATGAACATTCCCAGATAGCAAAATCTTTCTGGCCCGGATGTGACCCACATCACGCATTTTCATCTGGCCTACATATAGCATGGAATGATGGCGATTGAGCGGACCGCTCTAGGTTGCCGCATCAGGTTGGCACATGTGGGCCAGAGCAGGGCCTAATGTTAGCCACGAGTGGGCGGGCTCTGTTTGACATCTGGCCATATTGTGGCCCATTACCAGTTTCTGAACCTCACAGATGTTAACCTCATAAGAGCTACTTTTCAACAGGAACTGCATACAGTGCCTGATCATGTGTTTAAAACCAACAAAAGTCCAACGTCTTCAAGGATTTTAAATCTGAGGGAAAAAAAAAAACAATGTCCATGGACGTCTGGTGCTGGGTGGGTTCTGTCTTCTTGAGGTGGACACGCCCTTTACATTTACAGCATTTAGCATATCCGCATGCTATCTGGGTTCCATCTATAAATCCTTTAGTCACGGCAAGAGCCTGGTCATTTTGCTTGGACACTGAATATCATTAGACAGTGGACATTGTTAGGCCCTGTTAAGCTACAGTGTATTGGGAAATAAAGTGCTGAATTGGAATGAAGTGTCCTGACACTACCTGCACATTAATGCTCGTAACGATTGCTTTTTCAAGTAACCTCCTTCATTTACTACTGTATTACAGTGATGAGAACGCGAGTAGGCATGCCTTCACAAATAAACAATTCTGTAATAAATAACGATGTATTATAGTACGTTATTCTCAAAGGTTTATCCCCAGGAAAAACAAAACAAACAAAAACATGCAGTAGCCTTTTGAGTGCTAAGCATACTCCGCGCATAGCCCGACACGCCGCTGCCAGTAGAAGAACCGCGGTAGTAGAAGAAGCTTCCAGTAGCAATAAACGGAGTTCAATACATACAGTTTGTAAAGATGCGAGTGCAAAACCACGGTGTCCGATGTTTGAAATGAGAAGCTGAAAACGGGTGTTCAGATGAGATTAGATAACCTTTAATCAAATCGAACGTATTTATATTGGCTAGGGAGTGACGGGGTGTCTAACCGGAGCGGAATTCTCGCTTCTATGCCGACTGTCACCCGCAGAAACGAACAGCCAAACCAACCTGCCCAACTCTGCCGACGCAACCGCACTGTAAACCCTGAGCTGCCGAAGCCAAACCGCTGTCCCGCAGGTACATTTAGTTCCTTTCGTCGCCACGGAGACTGAGTGACGCTCCGTCTGATCTCGGTCACTGGAACGGAAAGGGATCCGGTTCGCGCCATTAACTGCGGATTGCGCGCTAAACCCGCTGTCTGGAATACCCTCCGGTGTACCGCAGTCTGTTGTTAATCAGGCGGTGTGCGCATTCTCACGTGTTCCGAGCTTTAGAAATTAGTTTTGTCTTGATATATTGCAGTTTCGATTTATATATGTAGTATTGCGACATATTTTAATTAATCGAATCTTACATTAAGCTTTAATTGAGAATGAAAAAATAAAAATACATTTTATAGTACGCTATATATTGTGCGAAAAGTGATGCGTCGATGACAAATGTAGCGCCGTCCTCTCGCCACGCCTCTTTTTAAAGTTGCCTTTAAATTGGCGTTTTCCAAAGTCAGTACCATGCTAAGTAAAAAGCAATAGACGACAGGGTTGCAATAATGCGGGTGTTTCTGGCGGCTATTGTTATGGCTAAGTTGTTAATTGTATTTGGATCTAGATGTGAAAAACCATGTCCTGGTGAGTTTAACGCTCCTTGTCCATCTCCTTGTTATATAGCAGTTGTGTTAATGTAGAAGAATAATTAATTAGGCCTGCAAGTATTTGTCGTGGTTCACTGCTTGGTTGATTGATCCTTCCTTTTATGTGAACTGTGTCCTTTATCCTGCCAATGCCCATTTCTAAGTCATGGGTATGCCTAAATTGACTGACTGGGATGTTTTCCAGCTTGCCAATGGGTGGAGGATCCACATGGTTTATTCAAAATGCAACAACAAAACGCTCCAATTGCTGTCTTGTCCAGTCAAATTCCTCGATCTGACCAGAAACTCCTGCATGAATCTGAAATGGCAGCTTCTGAATGTTTAGCTAAATGGCTAACAACTTCTACTAAAGATGTTCGTCTGCCTTTGCATGCAGTTTGGTTTATTTAGTCTATCGGAATTAAGCCTATGGTATGGATTTTCCCATGTAGTCTGCAGAGCTGGTGCCTGTCCAACAAATGGGGGGAAGCTGCCATCAACATCAAGCTGTACCTGTGATTGCGACTGTCCTGGCAAATTGAAGTGCTGTGCATATGGAACTATCCGTACATGTGTGCAATCTACTTCTGGTAAGTGTCCCTGCTTTTGTGTGATCGTGTGTGTAAATGTGCTCCTTGTTCCCTAGTGACTGGGTAGGACTAGGGTGGCCACGGGCATGACTTGGCACTCACTCACCTGAGTGCCAGCTTGTAGCTGACAGGAAGTGGTGGCATCTGTATTGGTGTAATGTTAATGCCTTTGTCTGATCTTTGCTTCTGAAGGATATCCAGGTCTATGTCCCGTCATTACGACGAGTGCCACAACGTGTAAGGTTGACGGAGATTGTTCCAAGGGCTGGCAGTGTTATTCCAGTGGTTGTGGTAACCTGTGTGTACCTACAGCAGGTAATGTTGTGTGGTTGTAATTAAACCCAAAGTAATTGATGCTCTGTGGTGTGTGTGTATATAACCCCATTGCCTACTTCCTCTACAGGGAAGCGAGACGATTGACCCCCTCAAAGGGATGTTCGGTGGTCCCAGGATTCCCGGTGTCCTGTGGGAATGTACACTGCTTGTCCCTGTGACTTACGGGGGTGCTTTCTGGTGCAATTCTGAATTGTGGTCAACTGAGCAATAAATGCTTGTTTGCAAAGCTTGCTGTGGGGTGCATTTTTGTGAGCTAGAAAGGGGTTTGAGGGAACTCCCTTTGCTGTTCTCCTGTGGGTGGTGTGGCTTACTGACTGAATTCAGTTATTCAATGCAAATACACAGAACCATGCTGCTATTTTGGGATGTGGATCACTAGTCTGCTACAGAAAGTGGCTGCTCATCAATGCAATCATTGTAGCAGCTGTGTTTCAGCTCTGGTGCTGCTAACTTTGGATGCAGACAGTTCAAATATCTGCTGCCCTTAGCAGCGAAGACTTGCTGTCAAGTTATGGTAGGTTTCAACAGCTCAGCTCTTGCCCAAACTTGGAAACGGCCAGTCCAAGACTGAAGGAGGCAAGGGACAACTCAATTATTGTCTTACTTGGAAGCAAGATTAGGTCGATACCCGATTAGGTTGTTAACGTTTAAGGATAAACAATGGAAAATTTTGGGCTGGAGCGTCCTGCTATATTATAGTTATTCACCTTGAACCATTAGTCTGGTTTCATTAAATCGCAGGCATCCCTGGTTCTACTCTGGTCCCTTTGCGCTTCTTTCTTCTGCTTGCAAACATCCACCCTATAGTTCCCCCCCTCTTAAATGGATAACATACTGTTCAGTACATGGCTTTCCCCTTTTACTTGGACATAAACTGCTGTCTCAAACATGTTTTCTCTACAGACTTTTGGTTTCAATTACAGACCAACCAAACTCAGTCATATATTTTTAATTTCTTCTGTAGCTAAACACTGGTTTTAACAGCCGTAGCTCATTTTCTTAAGTACGCCAATACAAATACTTGACGTGGTTTTTCAGCTTCCCAATTCAATTCTTTTATTGTGTACAAGTACGAGTACACTGAAATGCTTGCTTGCATGTGCTCCTGCAGACAGTGAACATAGACAAGATGGATAGATAACAGGATGACAAGTGAATGAATGATGGTGAATTATAAATAAGTAAATAAGACCAAAATCACAGGAATAAATAGAGACAGAGACAAAAATATATGTGTGGGTAGCAGTGGAGGTGACACAGGTTACTGATTGTTCATGAGTCTGATTGCAGTTGGGTAGAAACTGTTCCTAAACCTGGAGGTGCGCGTCCGAATGGACTTCAGTCGCTCCCCAGATGGGAGGAGGGTGAAAAGTGACAGTGCAGGGTGGCTGTGGTCCCGTCTGATAGTTCACTTTCCTGAGACAGCGTTGTCTTAAAATGGATGAGAGAGGGATATAGGGCTCTCGAAGGAACAAACAGGCACGCTTAGGTTCACTCAAATACACTTTAATAAGTAATACAAAATGATCTCGCATTAACACCAATACTAAGCTATCATATTGAAGGCAATGCAAAATAACTCGTACTACAACGGGTATCAAATAATATATATCTTATAGCTAATAGTATTAGGTGCAAAGGTACGAATATATATATAGAAAAGAAGCAATAATACATAAAAGAAGCAAGGAAACATAAAAAGTTACGAAATATTATCACAAGCGGCAATAATTTACTCGCAACAATCAATGGAAAGCATAAGCAGTTGCAAAGCTATTTACACTCGGACGTGCTATCATCACCCACCTTCACACATGGACTGGGGAGCCCTTTCAGTCCTGGCAGGAGACCAACACGTGAGTTCCGAGAAAAGTGCCGGGCGATGCGTGCTCTATCCCACGGCTGAACTCCGGTCAGTACTGGGATCTCCCCCTTCCTTTATACTAAATTTAGAGTTGCGTGTGGGCAGGGGGTAAGCTGGCCAGGCTCACCTCTTCCCCCCAGGCAATATAGTGTGCTCCAATTGCCCCTTTTGTCCGAGTGATGCTGCTTGCGATAACATACTACAATAGGCGTCCTTGCGCAATGCCTCCCTGTTCCCCCCTAAAGGCAATATAGGGTGCTGTATACCGACCCCCCACCCTATCTCCCGAAACCAAGATAAGCATCCTGCATGCCTGTTACGACCCTGTCTAGGGGTTAGGGTGTAACAGAGGAAGGGAATGGGGAAAGGGGAACACAGGGTGTGGTGTACAAGGGAACACACGTGGACAAAGGGGATATTTTTATAGTTTTTTTATATATTTTATTCACGCAAGACAGACACATAACAGCAAACCTGGTGCAAGAGCTTCAGGAGTGATAAAGGCCAAAACAATAAACAAAACCCCAACTACCGAACGAAACCCAAGTCTAACTGAACTACCAAAGAACACAGAAACAACAAAACCTATACCTAACTCCCTATCCAAATCAGTGGACACAAAGTATAACAAAACAAAACGGCAACCACTCCCTACGCACCAGATACATACACAAACACACATACAAGCCAAAGCGTAAAGTCCGAGGGGCGCGCGAAGTCGTAAACCAAAAACCGGGCGAAAGATCGAAAACCAGAAATCAAACAAAACCAGGGCAGAAGTACAGAGAAGGGCAAAGCGAGAAATCGTAATCCGAGAAACCAAAACCGTCATACACAATAATCATTCAAATAAGCAAACCAAAACACAATCCAAAATATGAGCAGAGCTCTCGAGGGTACTTTCTGTCCGGCTTTTCACTTCCGCCGGACGGAAGTGACGGCCGGCTTGCGGGGAAAGGTGGGCGGGGTCCAGACGGGGAGGCGGAGCAAGGGTCGAGCTGAGTGGTCCTGGTGGAGGGGGCGGAGCGAACAGCAGCAGGACGTAACAATGCCGATCTAATGGCCCAGATGAGCATCCTGGCTTCTCTTTATGAGCCCAAGTTATTTATGGCAAAATTAGGTTTTACAGGGGATCGGTAAATAACATGTTCGTGCAGTTTAGTAACATTCGGGGTGAATCATGGACGATTGATCTGAATTTCAGGACGATCAGTCCACACGCGATCGGAATTAATCCACAATTACAACTTTCCAGAATATTATAGTAAAGTTAATTCCATGTCACGTGGGTGACGTAATCGTCCGCGAATTCATCCTAATACAAGCGTGTAGTGTGGATGTCGCGGATCGCAGGCAGCTGTGTGCCCGTGATCTTCTGTGCTGAGTGCACCAGCCGCTGCAGAGCTCTGTTGTCCTGAACTGACAGAATCTGCACAGGGGTGTGGGGGACATCCGGGCTTTCCTCAGTCTCCTGAGGAAGTAGAGGCGTTGTTGGGCTTTCTTGACTGTTGCCGTAGTGTGACTTGACCATTTAAGGTCATCAGTGAGGGTGACTCCGAGGAACCTAAAGCTGCTGATCTGCTCCACAGCCTCACCTCCGATGTAGATGGGGCTGTGCTCTGTTGTCTGTTTGCGGAAATCCACAATCATCTCCTTAGTTTTCTTGACGTTGAGGGAGAGGTTGTTGTCCTGACACCATTCTTCCAGGAGTCTGACCTCCTCCCTATAGGCCGTCTCATCGTCCTCGCTGATCAGACCTATTACGGCGGTATCGTCAGCAAACTTCAGGATGGTGTTGGAGATGTACTTAGCTACGCAGTCATGTGTATAGAGAGAGTAAAGCAGGGGGCTCAGCACACTGCCCTACGGGGTGCCAGTGTTGATGGTGATGACGGAGGAGGTTTTTCCACCAATACGCACTGGCTGACGTCTGTTGGTGAGGGAATCCGGTACCCAGTTGCACAGTGAAGAGCTAATCCCCAGATCCAGGAGTTTAGTGATGAGCTGGGATGGAATGACGGTGTGAAATGCAGAGCTGTAGTCCACAAACAGCAGCCTGGCATAACAGTTCTTGTTTTCCAGATGAGACAGGGTGGTGTGGAGTGTTATGGAGATGGCATCCTCCGTGGACCTGTTGCTAAGATAGGCAAACTGGAAGGGGTCCAGACTGTCAGGGATGATGTCCTTGATGTGTTCTAGCACCAGCCTCTCGAAGCACTTCATGGCTATGAACCGCCCAGTAGCGCTTACCATTAAGGCAGTCTGTTTTATTTTTCTTAGGGACAGGGATGATGGCTGAGTGCCTGAAGCAGGTGGGGACAGATGAGACTCTCAGAGATGTATCAAAAATATCCGTAAAGACAGCAGCTAGTTGGTCGCAACATGTTTTTAAGACGCGACCCGAAACTCCGTCTGGGCCGGGTGCTTTACGGATGTTGAGTCGGGAAAAAGTCCTCCTCACGTCATCCTCGGAGAGCTTCAGGCTGGAGTCTTGTGGCGCTGCTTCAGTCTTTGAAGCTTCTTCCACCTCCCTTTCGCTCAGAGCTTTCGGGATGGCCCTCACAGTAATGAATCGCACATATTCATCTGATTCATGTGCATGATTGTTATTGCAATGTTTGTGCTCATTCTCAACACTCTGAGATTCACTGCTGTATCCTTCCCCAAATATTGCTAACCATCCCCTTTGATGACAAACTCATCATATTCATTAGCATCTGATCCTAGTTTCACACTTGAAACCTGAAACTTTTACAGGTAATGGTTGACTAAATGAATAAGCAGACAATTTTCTCTCTGCCTCTGGAACATAAGTAGTCCACACCTTGAACCATCAATCAGGGTTCATTAATTGGAATCATAAGAATGGTATTTTCGTCCTATATACTTTCAAAAATATTTCTATACCATTACATTCATGGCACTTCTGAGCTCTTGCTGGGCATTTCGGGTCTTTGCCAAAAATGACCTGCACTTCCACGTAGCAATGCTGTTCTGACTTACTTTTCTGTGGGTGTTGTGGTCATTTGGGTTTTGCTTTGTTGTGTCTTTGCCCTGTGCAGTTCACACTTTCCTTCCTTGTCGATGTAATGCCTTCCTCGAACGTCGCTAACAAGGGCTCCTCAATCCTCTCGCAGAACGACGCAACTTCCAACGCCCGGCCGAGAGTGCATAGTCTCTAGCTGCTTGTCTGAGTCTATATGCAAATTGCTGCACTGTTTCCCCCAGCTTTTGTGAGAGTGCATGAAACGAGGGCGACACAAAATCTACCTTAACGTGCGATACAAAATAAGCATTCAAAGCCCACACTGCGGCATCATAATCGACCGCGTCGCCTGTATTCAGCAAGGTGGAGAATATGTGCTGCACGTCAGGCCCCGCACGATGTAAAAGCAACGCTCTCCTCTGCTGCCTAGTCACAGCTGTTGTATCAGCATTAACTATAAGTCCTTTCTCATTGGCAAAAAGTTCAAATGATGTTTGAACCATCTCATCCATTTTGCATCTGAAATAGCTTTAAAGCACTCGAACATCAGAACACTCACTTTATCCATATTGGTAGTACTCTCCCCTACTCATGACCACCCAGTTGTCATTGCCTGTATTATATTTTGTTATGTTTATTCACCTTGAACCATCAATCAGGGTTCATTAATTGGAATCACAAATCAAATTATTATTATTAATTGAACCAGTCCAAAGTCGTCAGGATGGCTGAGTGGTCTAAGGCGCCAGACTCAAGGTTCAATACCTTCCATAGAAACGGGTGTTCTGGTCTCCCACTGGAGGCGTGGGTTCGAATCCCACTTCTGACACAACCTTTTCTGAAATCAGGAAAGAGACTCAGGAGCATCATGGCCAGGACTGAGAGGCTTAGGAGGACTTTCTACCTCCAGGCCATAAGGTTTCTGAACCTGAACATGCCATTGCTCCTCACACCCTGATGTACATTGTGCTCTTGTATCCCTCACCAAATCCGCACTGCTACACTGGTCGCTTTATGTCTTGTTACCGTTCATTTTGAACATACTCCTCTGCTTGCATTTTTAGCTTGCTTTTTGCACTTTTTAACTTTAACAACTTGCACAGTCTACAAAAGAGCGCTTCAGGATGCATTTCACTACGTGTTGTACTTTGTATAACTATGTATGTGACAATTAAAGAATCTTGAATCTACGAGTAGAGAAGTAACCTGTGCAAATTTGTCATACGATGAACATTCCCAGATAGCAAAATCTTTCTGGCCCAGATGTGGCCCACATCACTCATTTTCATCTGGCCTACATATAGCATGGAATGATGGCGATTGAGCGGACCGCTCTAGGTTGCCGCATCAGGTTGGCACATGTGGGTCAGAGCAGGGCCTAATGTTAGCCACGAGTGGGCGGGCTCTGTTTGACATCTGGCCATATTGTGGCCCATTACCAGTTTCTGAACCTCACAGATGTTAACCTCATAAGAGCTACTTTTCAACAGGAACTGCATACAGTCCCTGATCATGTGTTTAAAACCAACAAAAGTCCAACGTCTTCAAGGATTTTAAATCTGAGGGAAAAAAAAAAACAATGTCCATGGACGTCTGGTGCTGGGTGGGTTCTGTCTTCTTGAGGTGGACACGCCCTTTACATTTACAGCATTTAGCATTAGGCCCATATCCACATGCTATCTGGGTTCCATCTATAAATCCTTTAGTCACGGCAAGAGCCTGGTCATTTTGCTTGGACACTGAATATCATTAGACAGTGGACATTGTTAGGCCCTGTTAAGCCACAGTACATTGGGAAATAAAGTGTTGAATTGGAATGAAGTGTCCTGACACTACCTGCACATTAATGCTCGTAAGGATTGCTTTTTCAAGTAACCTCCTTCATTTACTACTGCCTTCACAAATAAACAATTCTGTAATAAATAACGATGTATTATAGTACGTTATTCTCAAAGGTTTATCCCCAAGAAAAACAAAACAAACAAAAACATGCAGTAGCCTTTTGAGTGCTAAGCATACTCCGCGCATAGCCCGACACGCCGCTGCCAGTAGAAGAACCGCGGTAGTAGAAGAAGCTTCCAGTAGCAATAAACGGAGTTCAATACATACAGTTTGTAAAGATGCGAGTGCAAAGCCACGGTGTCCGATGTTTGAAATGAGAAGCTGAAAACGGGTGTTCAGATGAGATTAGATAACCTTTGATCAAATCGAATTTATGTATATTGGCTAGGGAGTGACGGGGTGTCTAACCGGAACGGAATTCTCGCTTCTATGCCGACTGTCGCCCGCAGAAACGATCAGCCAAACCAACCTGCCCAACTCTGCCGACGCAACCGCACTGTAAACCCTGAGCTGCCGAAGCCAAACCGCTGTCCCGCAGGTACATTTAGTTCCTTTCGTCGCCACGGAGACTGAGTGACGCTCCGTCTGATCTCGGTTTCTGGAACGGAAAGGGATCCGGTTCGCGCCATTAACTGCGGATTGCGCGCTAAACCCGCTGTCTGGAATACCCTCCGGTGTACCGCAGTCTGTTGTTAATCAGGCGGTGTGCGCATTCTCACGTGTTCTGAGCTTTAGAAATTAGTTTTGTCTTGATATATTGCCGTTTCGATTTATATATGTAATATTGCGACATATTTTAATTAATCGAATCTTACATTAAGCTTTAATTGAGAATGAAAAAATAAAAATACATTTTATACTACGGTATATATTGTGCGAAAAGTGATGCGTCGATGACAAATGTAGCGCCGTCCTCTCGCCACGCCTCTTTTTAAAGTTGCCTTTAAATTGGCGTTTTCCAAAGTCAGTACCATGCTAAGTAAAAAGCAATAGACGACAGGGTTGCAATAATGCGGGTGTTTCTGGCGGCTATTGTTATGGCTAAGTTGTTAATTGTATTTGGATTTAGATGTGAAGAACCATGTCCTGGTGAGTTTAACGCTCCTTGTCCATCTCCTTGTTATATAGCAGTTGTGTTAATGTCGAAGAATAATTAATTAGGCCTGCAAGTATTTGTCGTGGTTCACTGCTTGGTTGATTGATCCTTCCTTTTACGTGAACTGTGTCCCTTATCGTGCCAATGCCCATTTCTAAGTCATGGGTATGCCTAAATTGACTGACAGCTTGGCAATGGGTGGAGGATCCACATAGTTTATTCAAAATGTACCAACAAAATGCTCCAATTGCTGTCTTGTCCAGTCAAATTCCTTGATCTGACCAGAAACTCCTGCATGAATCTGAAATGGCAGCTTCTGAATGTTTAGCTAAATGGCTAACAACTTCTACTAAAGATGTTCTTGTCTGCCTTTTGCATGCAGTTTGGTTTATTTACTCTATTGGAGTTGAGCCTATGGTATGGATTTTCCCATGTAGTCTGCAGAGCTGGTGCCTGTCCAACAAATGGGGGGAGGCTGCCATCAACATCAAGCTGTACCTGTGATTGCGACTGTCCTGGCAAATTGAAGTGCTGTGCATATGGAACTATCCGTACATGTGTGCAATCTACTTCTGGTAAGTGTCCCTGCTTTTGTGCGTGTGTGTGTGTCTCGTGACCTAGTGACTGGGTAGGACTAGGGTGGCCACGGGCATGACTTGGCACTCACTCACCTGAGTGCCAGCTTGTAGCTGACAGGAAGTGGTGGCATCTGTATTGGTGTAATGTTAATGCCTTTGTCTGATCTTTGCTTCTGAAGGATATCCAGGTCTATGTCCCGTCATTACGACGAGTGCCACAACGTGTAAGGTTGACAGAGATTGTTCCAAGGGCTGGAAGTGTTATTCCAGTGGTTGTGGTAACCTGTGTGTACCTACAGCAGGTAATGTTGTGTGGTTGTAATTAAACCCAAAGTAATTGATGCTCTGTGGTGTGTACACGTATATAACCCCGTTGCCTACTTCCTCTACAGGGAAGCGAGACGATTGATCCCCTCAAAGGGATGTTCAGTGGTCCCAGGATTCCCACTGTCCTGGGCCATTGCAATGCTGCCAGATGTCCTGTGGGAATGTACACTGCTTGTCCCTGTGACTTAGGGGGGCTTTCTGGTGCAATTCTGAATTGTGGTCTACTGAGCAATAAATGCTTGTGTGCGAAGCTTGCTGTGGGGTGCATTTTTGTGAGCTAGAAATGGGCTTGCGGGAACTCCCTTTGCTGTTCTCCTGGGGGTGGTGTGGCTTAAATTGACTGACTGAATTCAATTGTCAATGCAACTATACACTGACCCATAACCCCATTTGGGGATGTAGGTCACTGGTCCACAGCAGAAAATGGCTGCTCATCCAATGCAGTTATTCGAGTAGCTGTGTCTTGCCTCTGGTGCTGCGACAATTGAATACAGATTTAAAGATCTGCTACCACATTGGGCCCTCAGATCAATCCATTTTAGTTCAATATTTTCGGATTCAAAAATCTGACATCAGCTGGTAGCGTTCAGAAACGGGAAACATAATTAGGTTCCTCCCCCGACATTTGTGTAGTTGTCACCGTACAGAGCAGACAATGCCCTTTTAAGGCAAAATTGTCATACATGGTTCTCTGAACAAAATGAGTCTTTGTATATTAAGTTGCAGAAATCAAATTCTTAAACCATGGAGTACGACTAGAGAACTTTAAAATGTTGTGTGGACCTGCCCTATAAATATTGGAGAAACTGTAAATAAAACTGGTGGACAAATTGGCAACACCTGTGGCTGGAGCGTCCTGCTATATTATACTTATTCACCTTGAACCATCAATCTGGTTTCATTAAATAACTGCTGTCTCAAACATGTTTTCTCTACAGACTTTTGGTTTCAATTACAGACCAACCAAACTCAGTCATATATTTTTAATTTCTTCTGTAGCTAAACACTTGTTTTAACAGCCGTAGCTCATTTTCTTAAGTACGCCAATACAAATACTTGACGTGGTTTTTCAGCTTCCCAATTCAATTCTTTTATTGTGTACAAGTATGAGTACCGTGTACAATGAAATGCTTGCATGTGCTCCTGCAGACAGTGAACATAGACAAGATGGATAGACAACAGGATGACAAGTGAATGAGTGAATTATAAGTAAATAAGACCAAAATCACAGGAATAAATAGACAGAGACAAAAATATGTGTGGGGGGGGTAACAGTGGAGGTGACACAGGTTACTGATTGTTCATGAGTCTGATTGCAGTTGGGTAGAAACTGTTCCTAAACCTGGAGGTGCGCGTCCGAATGGACTTCAGTCGCTCCCCAGATGGGAGGAGGGTGAAAAGTGACAGTGCAGGGTGGCTGTGGTCCCGTCTGATAGTTCACTTTCCTGAGACAGCGTTGTCTTAAAATGGATGAGAGAGGGATATAGGGCTCTCGAAGGAACAAACAGGCACGCTTAGGTTCACTCAAATACACTTTAATAAGTAATACAAAATGATCTCGCATTAACACCAATACTAAGCTATCATATTGAAGGCAATGCAAAATAACTCGTACTACAACGGGTATCAAATAATATATATCTTATAGCTAATAGTATTAGGTGCAAAGGTACGAATATATATATAGAAAAGAAGCAATAATACATAAAAGAAGCAAGGAAACATAAAAAGTTACGAAATATTATCACAAGCGGCAATAATTTACTCGCAACAATCAATGGAAAGCATAAGCAGTTGCAAAGCTATTTACACTCGGACGTGCTATCATCACCCACCTTCACACATGGACTGGGGAGCCCTTTCAGTCCTGGCAGGAGACCAACACGTGAGTTCCGAGAAAAGTGCCGGGCGATGCGTGCTCTATCCCACGGCTGAACTCCGGTCAGTACTGGGATCTCCCCCTTCCTTTATACTAAATTTAGAGTTGCGTGTGGGCAGGGGGTAAGCTGGCCAGGCTCACCTCTTCCCCCCAGGCAATATAGTGTGCTCCAATTGCCCCTTTTGTCCGAGTGATGCTGCTTGCGATAACATACTACAATAGGCGTCCTTGCGCAATGCCTCCCTGTTCCCCCCTAAAGGCAATATAGGGTGCTGTATACCGACCCCCCACCCTATCTCCCGAAACCAAGATAAGCATCCTGCATGCCGATCTAATGGCCCAGATGAGCATCCTGGCTTCTCTTTATGAGCCCAAGTTATTTATGGCAAAATTAGGTTTTACAGGGGATCGGTAAATAACATGTTCGTGCAGTTTAGTAACATTCGGGGTGAATCATGGACGATTGATCTGAATTTCAGGACGATCAGTCCACACGCGATCGGAATTAATCCACAATTACAACTTTCCAGAATATTATAGTAAAGTTAATTCCATGTCACGTGGGTGACGTAATCGTCCGCGAATTCATCCTAATACAAGCGTGTAGTGTGGATGTCGCGGATCGCAGGGAGCTGTGTGCCCGTGATCTTCTGTGCTGAGTGCACCAGCCGCTGCAGAGCTCTGTTGTCCTGAACAGAGCAGCTGCTGTACCAGGATGTGATGCATCCTGTCAGGATGGATTCCACAGTGCACCTGTAGAATCTGCACAGGGGTGTGGGGGACATCCGGGCTTTCCTCAGTCTCCTGAGGAAGTAGAGGCGTTGTTGGGTTTTCTTGACTATTGCCGTAGTGTGACTTGACCATTTAAGGCCATCAGTGAGGGTGACTCCGAGGAACCTAAAGCTGCTGACCTGCTCCACAGCCTCACCTCCGATGTAGGTGGGGCTGTGCTCTGTTGACTGTTTTGCGGAAATCCACAATCATCTCCTTAGTTTTGTTGACGTTGAGGGAGAGGTTGTTGTCCTGACACCATTCTTCCAGGAGTCTGACCTCCTCCCTATAGGCCGTCTCATCGTCCTCGCTGATCAGACCTATTACGGCGGTATCGTCAGCAAACTTCAGGATGGTGTTGGAGCTGTACTTAGCTACGCAGTCATGTGTATAGAGAGAGTAAAGCAGGGGGCTCAGCACACTGCCCTACGGGGTGCCAGTGTTGATGGTGATGACGGAGGAGGTTTTTCCACCAATACGCACTGGCTGACGTCTGTTGGTGAGGGAATCCGGTACCCAGTTGCACAGTGAAGAGCTAATCCCCAGATCCAGGAGTTTAGTGATGAGCTGGGATGGAATGACGGTGTGAAATGCAGAGCTGTAGTCCACAAACAGCAGCCTGGCATAACAGTTCTTGTTTTCCAGATGAGACAGGGTGGTGTGGAGTGTTATGGAGATGGCATCCTCCGTGGACCTGTTGCTAAGATAGGCAAACTGGAAGGGGTCCAGACTGTCAGGGATGATGTCCTTGATGTGTTCTAGCACCAGCCTCTCGAAGCACTTCATGGCTATGAACCGCCCAGTAGCGCTTACCATTAAGGCAGTCTGTTTTATTTTTCTTAGGGACAGGGATGATGGCTGAGTGCCTGAAGCAGGTGGGGACAGATGAGACTCTCAGAGATGTATCAAAAATATCCGTAAAGACAGCAGCTAGTTGGTCGCAACATGTTTTTAAGACGCGACCCGAAACTCCGTCTGGGCCGGGTGCTTTACGGATGTTGAGTCGGGAAAAAGTCCTCCTCACGTCATCCTCGGAGAGCTTCAGGCTGGAGTCTTGTGGCGCTGCTTCAGTCTTTGAAGCTTCTTCCACCTCCCTTTCGCTCAGAGCTTTCGGGATGGCCCTCACAGTAATGAATCGCACATATTCATCTGATTCATGTGCATGATTGTTATTGCAATGTTTGTGCTCATTCTCAACACTCTGAGATTCACTGCTGTATCCTTCCCCAAATATTGCTAACCATCCCCTTTGATGACAAACTCATCATATTCATTAGCATCTGATCCTAGTTTCACACTTGAAACCTGAAACTTTTACAGGTAATGGTTGACTAAATGAATAAGCAGACAATTTTCTCTCTGCCTCTGGAACATAAGTAGTCCACACCTTGAACCATCAATCAGGGTTCATTAATTGGAATCATAAGAATGGTATTTTCGTCCTATATACTTTCAAAAATATTTCTATACCATTACATTCATGGCACTTCTGAGCTCTTGCTGGGCATTTCGGGTCTTTGCCAAAAATGACCTGCACTTCCACGTAGCAATGCTGTTCTGACTTACTTTTCTGTGGGTGTTGTGGTCATTTGGGTTTTGCTTTGTTGTGTCTTTGCCCTGTGCAGTTCACACTTTCCTTCCTTGTCGATGTAATGCCTTCCTCGAACGTCGCTAACAAGGGCTCCTCAATCCTCTCGCAGAACGACGCAACTTCCAACGCCCGGCCGAGAGTGCATAGTCTCTAGCTGCTTGTCTGAGTCTATATGCAAATTGCTGCACTGTTTCCCCCAGCTTTTGTGAGAGTGCATGAAACGAGGGCGACACAAAATCTACCTTAACGTGCGATACAAAATAAGCATTCAAAGCCCACACTGCGGCATCATAATCGACCGCGTCGCCTGTATTCAGCAAGGTGGAGAATATGTGCTGCACGTCAGGCCCCGCACGATGTAAAAGCAACGCTCTCCTCTGCTGCCTAGTCACAGCTGTTGTATCAGCATTAACTATAAGTCCTTTCTCATTGGCAAAAAGTTCAAATGATGTTTGAACCATCTCATCCATTTTGCATCTGAAATAGCTTTAAAGCACTCGAACATCAGAACACTCACTTTATCCATATTGGTAGTACTCTCCCCTACTCATGACCACCCAGTTGTCATTGCCTGTATTATATTTTGTTATGTTTATTCACCTTGAACCATCAATCAGGGTTCATTAATTGGAATCACAAATCAAATTATTATTATTAATTGAACCAGTCCAAAGTCGTCAGGATGGCTGAGTGGTCTAAGGCGCCAGACTCAAGGTTCAATACCTTCCATAGAAACGGGTGTTCTGGTCTCCCACTGGAGGCGTGGGTTCGAATCCCACTTCTGACACAACCTTTTCTGAAATCAGGAAAGAGACTCAGGAGCATCATGGCCAGGACTGAGAGGCTTAGGAGGACTTTCTACCTCCAGGCCATAAGGTTTCTGAACCTGAACATGCCATTGCTCCTCACACCCTGATGTACATTGTGCTCTTGTATCCCTCACCAAATCCGCACTGCTACACTGGTCGCTTTATGTCTTGTTACCGTTCATTTTGAACATACTCCTCTGCTTGCATTTTTAGCTTGCTTTTTGCACTTTTTAACTTTAACAACTTGCACAGTCTACAAAAGAGCGCTTCAGGATGCATTTCACTACGTGTTGTACTTTGTATAACTATGTATGTGACAATTAAAGAATCTTGAATCTACGAGTAGAGAAGTAACCTGTGCAAATTTGTCATACGATGAACATTCCCAGATAGCAAAATCTTTCTGGCCCAGATGTGGCCCACATCACTCATTTTCATCTGGCCTACATATAGCATGGAATGATGGCGATTGAGCGGACCGCTCTAGGTTGCCGCATCAGGTTGGCACATGTGGGTCAGAGCAGGGCCTAATGTTAGCCACGAGTGGGCGGGCTCTGTTTGACATCTGGCCATATTGTGGCCCATTACCAGTTTCTGAACCTCACAGATGTTAACCTCATAAGAGCTACTTTTCAACAGGAACTGCATACAGTCCCTGATCATGTGTTTAAAACCAACAAAAGTCCAACGTCTTCAAGGATTTTAAATCTGAGGGAAAAAAAAAAACAATGTCCATGGACGTCTGGTGCTGGGTGGGTTCTGTCTTCTTGAGGTGGACACGCCCTTTACATTTACAGCATTTAGCATTAGGCCCATATCCACATGCTATCTGGGTTCCATCTATAAATCCTTTAGTCACGGCAAGAGCCTGGTCATTTTGCTTGGACACTGAATATCATTAGACAGTGGACATTGTTAGGCCCTGTTAAGCCACAGTACATTGGGAAATAAAGTGTTGAATTGGAATGAAGTGTCCTGACACTACCTGCACATTAATGCTCGTAAGGATTGCTTTTTCAAGTAACCTCCTTCATTTACTACTGCCTTCACAAATAAACAATTCTGTAATAAATAACGATGTATTATAGTACGTTATTCTCAAAGGTTTATCCCCAAGAAAAACAAAACAAACAAAAACATGCAGTAGCCTTTTGAGTGCTAAGCATACTCCGCGCATAGCCCGACACGCCGCTGCCAGTAGAAGAACCGCGGTAGTAGAAGAAGCTTCCAGTAGCAATAAACGGAGTTCAATACATACAGTTTGTAAAGATGCGAGTGCAAAGCCACGGTGTCCGATGTTTGAAATGAGAAGCTGAAAACGGGTGTTCAGATGAGATTAGATAACCTTTGATCAAATCGAATTTATGTATATTGGCTAGGGAGTGACGGGGTGTCTAACCGGAACGGAATTCTCGCTTCTATGCCGACTGTCGCCCGCAGAAACGATCAGCCAAACCAACCTGCCCAACTCTGCCGACGCAACCGCACTGTAAACCCTGAGCTGCCGAAGCCAAACCGCTGTCCCGCAGGTACATTTAGTTCCTTTCGTCGCCACGGAGACTGAGTGACGCTCCGTCTGATCTCGGTTTCTGGAACGGAAAGGGATCCGGTTCGCGCCATTAACTGCGGATTGCGCGCTAAACCCGCTGTCTGGAATACCCTCCGGTGTACCGCAGTCTGTTGTTAATCAGGCGGTGTGCGCATTCTCACGTGTTCTGAGCTTTAGAAATTAGTTTTGTCTTGATATATTGCCGTTTCGATTTATATATGTAATATTGCGACATATTTTAATTAATCGAATCTTACATTAAGCTTTAATTGAGAATGAAAAAATAAAAATACATTTTATACTACGGTATATATTGTGCGAAAAGTGATGCGTCGATGACAAATGTAGCGCCGTCCTCTCGCCACGCCTCTTTTTAAAGTTGCCTTTAAATTGGCGTTTTCCAAAGTCAGTACCATGCTAAGTAAAAAGCAATAGACGACAGGGTTGCAATAATGCGGGTGTTTCTGGCGGCTATTGTTATGGCTAAGTTGTTAATTGTATTTGGATTTAGATGTGAAGAACCATGTCCTGGTGAGTTTAACGCTCCTTGTCCATCTCCTTGTTATATAGCAGTTGTGTTAATGTCGAAGAATAATTAATTAGGCCTGCAAGTATTTGTCGTGGTTCACTGCTTGGTTGATTGATCCTTCCTTTTACGTGAACTGTGTCCCTTATCGTGCCAATGCCCATTTCTAAGTCATGGGTATGCCTAAATTGACTGACAGCTTGGCAATGGGTGGAGGATCCACATAGTTTATTCAAAATGTACCAACAAAATGCTCCAATTGCTGTCTTGTCCAGTCAAATTCCTTGATCTGACCAGAAACTCCTGCATGAATCTGAAATGGCAGCTTCTGAATGTTTAGCTAAATGGCTAACAACTTCTACTAAAGATGTTCTTGTCTGCCTTTTGCATGCAGTTTGGTTTATTTACTCTATTGGAGTTGAGCCTATGGTATGGATTTTCCCATGTAGTCTGCAGAGCTGGTGCCTGTCCAACAAATGGGGGGAGGCTGCCATCAACATCAAGCTGTACCTGTGATTGCGACTGTCCTGGCAAATTGAAGTGCTGTGCATATGGAACTATCCGTACATGTGTGCAATCTACTTCTGGTAAGTGTCCCTGCTTTTGTGCGTGTGTGTGTGTGTCTCGTGACCTAGTGACTGGGTAGGACTAGGGTGGCCACGGGCATGACTTGGCACTCACTCACCTGAGTGCCAGCTTGTAGCTGACAGGAAGTGGTGGCATCTGTATTGGTGTAATGTTAATGCCTTTGTCTGATCTTTGCTTCTGAAGGATATCCAGGTCTATGTCCCGTCATTACGACGAGTGCCACAACGTGTAAGGTTGACGGAGATTGTTCCAAGGGCTGGAAGTGTTATTCCAGTGGTTGTGGTAACCTGTGTGTACCTACAGCAGGTAATGTTGTGTGGTTGTAATTAAACCCAAAGTAATTGATGCTCTGTGGTGTGTACACGTATATAACCCCGTTGCCTACTTCCTCTACAGGGAAGCGAGACGATTGATCCCCTCAAAGGGATGTTCAGTGGTCCCAGGATTCCCACTGTCCTGGGCCATTGCAATGCTGCCAGATGTCCTGTGGGAATGTACACTGCTTGTCCCTGTGACTTAGGGGGGCTTTCTGGTGCAATTCTGAATTGTGGTCTACTGAGCAATAAATGCTTGTGTGCGAAGCTTGCTGTGGGGTGCATTTTTGTGAGCTAGAAATGGGCTTGCGGGAACTCCCTTTGCTGTTCTCCTGGGGGTGGTGTGGCTTAAATTGACTGACTGAATTCAATTGTCAATGCAACTATACACTGACCCATAACCCCATTTGGGGATGTAGGTCACTGGTCCACAGCAGAAAATGGCTGCTCATCCAATGCAGTTATTCTAGTAGCTGTGTCTTGCCTCTGGTGCTGCGACAATTGAATACAGATTTAAAGATCTGCTACCACATTGGGCCCTCAGATCAATCCATTTTAGTTCAATATTTTTGGATTCAAAAATCTGACATCAGCTGGTAGCGTTCAGAAACGGGAAACATAATTAGGTTCCTCCCCCGACATTTGTGTAGTTGTCACCGTACAGAGCAGACAATGCCCTTTTAAGGCAAAATTGTCATACATGGTTCTCTGAACAAAATGAGTCTTTGTATATTAAGTTGCAGAAATCAAATTCTTAAACCATGGAGTACGACTAGAGAACTTTAAAATGTTGTGTGGACCTGCCCTATAAATATTGGAGAAACTGTAAATAAAACTGGTGGACAAATTGGCAACACCTGTGGCTGGAGCGTCCTGCTATATTATACTTATTCACCTTGAACCATCAATCTGGTTTCATTAAATAACTGCTGTCTCAAACATGTTTTCTCTACAGACTTTTGGTTTCAATTACAGACCAACCAAACTCAGTCATATATTTTTAATTTCTTCTGTAGCTAAACACTTGTTTTAACAGCCGTAGCTCATTTTCTTAAGTACGCCAATACAAATACTTGACGTGGTTTTTCAGCTTCCCAATTCAATTCTTTTATTGTGTACAAGTATGAGTACCGTGTACAATGAAATGCTTGCATGTGCTCCTGCAGACAGTGAACATAGACAAGATGGATAGACAACAGGATGACAAGTGAATGAGTGAATTATAAGTAAATAAGACCAAAATCACAGGAATAAATAGACAGAGACAAAAATATGTGTGGGGGGGGGGGGGTAACAGTGGAGGTGACACAGGTTACTGATTGTTCATGAGTCTGATTGCAGTTGGGTAGAAACTGTTCCTAAACCTGGAGGTGCGCGTCCGAATGGACTTCAGTCGCTCCCCAGATGGGAGGAGGGTGAAAAGTGACAGTGCAGGGTGGCTGTGGTCCCGTCTGATAGTTCACTTTCCTGAGACAGCGTTGTCTTAAAATGGATGAGAGAGGGATATAGGGCTCTCGAAGGAACAAACAGGCACGCTTAGGTTCACTCAAATACACTTTAATAAGTAATACAAAATGATCTCGCATTAACACCAATACTAAGCTATCATATTGAAGGCAATGCAAAATAACTCGTACTACAACGGGTATCAAATAATATATATCTTATAGCTAATAGTATTAGGTGCAAAGGTACGAATATATATATAGAAAAGAAGCAATAATACATAAAAGAAGCAAGGAAACATAAAAAGTTACGAAATATTATCACAAGCGGCAATAATTTACTCGCAACAATCAATGGAAAGCATAAGCAGTTGCAAAGCTATTTACACTCGGACGTGCTATCATCACCCACCTTCACACATGGACTGGGGAGCCCTTTCAGTCCTGGCAGGAGACCAACACGTGAGTTCCGAGAAAAGTGCCGGGCGATGCGTGCTCTATCCCACGGCTGAACTCCGGTCAGTACTGGGATCTCCCCCTTCCTTTATACTAAATTTAGAGTTGCGTGTGGGCAGGGGGTAAGCTGGCCAGGCTCACCTCTTCCCCCCAGGCAATATAGTGTGCTCCAATTGCCCCTTTTGTCCGAGTGATGCTGCTTGCGATAACATACTACAATAGGCGTCCTTGCGCAATGCCTCCCTGTTCCCCCCTAAAGGCAATATAGGGTGCTGTATACCGACCCCCCACCCTATCTCCCGAAACCAAGATAAGCATCCTGCATGCCTGTTACGACCCTGTCTAGGGGTTAGGGTGTAACAGAGGAAGGGAATGGGGAAAGGGGAACACAGGGTGTGGTGTACAAGGGAACACACGTGGACAAAGGGGATATTTTTATAGTTTTTTTATATATTTTATTCACGCAAGACAGACACATAACAGCAAACCTGGTGCAAGAGCTTCAGGAGTGATAAAGGCCAAAACAATAAACAAAACCCCAACTACCGAACGAAACCCAAGTCTAACTGAACTACCAAAGAACACAGAAACAACAAAACCTATACCTAACTCCCTATCCAAATCAGTGGACACAAAGTATAACAAAACAAAACGGCAACCACTCCCTACGCACCAGATACATACACAAACACACATACAAGCCAAAGCGTAAAGTCCGAGGGGCGCGCGAAGTCGTAAACCAAAAACCGGGCGAAAGATCGAAAACCAGAAATCAAACAAAACCAGGGCAGAAGTACAGAGAAGGGCAAAGCGAGAAATCGTAATCCGAGAAACCAAAACCGTCATACACAATAATCATTCAAATAAGCAAACCAAAACACAATCCAAAATATGAGCAGAGCTCTCGAGGGTACTTTCTGTCCGGCTTTTCACTTCCGCCGGACGGAAGTGACGGCCGGCTTGCGGGGAAAGGTGGGCGGGGTCCAGACGGGGAGGCGGAGCAAGGGTCGAGCTGAGTGGTCCTGGTGGAGGGGGCGGAGCGAACAGCAGCAGGACGTAACAATGCCGATCTAATGGCCCAGATGAGCATCCTGGCTTCTCTTTATGAGCCCAAGTTATTTATGGCAAAATTAGGTTTTACAGGGGATCGGTAAATAACATGTTCGTGCAGTTTAGTAACATTCGGGGTGAATCATGGACGATTGATCTGAATTTCAGGACGATCAGTCCACACGCGATCGGAATTAATCCACAATTACAACTTTCCAGAATATTATAGTAAAGTTAATTCCATGTCACGTGGGTGACGTAATCGTCCGCGAATTCATCCTAATACAAGCGTGTAGTGTGGATGTCGCGGATCGCAGGCAGCTGTGTGCCCGTGATCTTCTGTGCTGAGTGCACCAGCCGCTGCAGAGCTCTGTTGTCCTGAACTGACAGAATCTGCACAGGGGTGTGGGGGACATCCGGGCTTTCCTCAGTCTCCTGAGGAAGTAGAGGCGTTGTTGGGCTTTCTTGACTGTTGCCGTAGTGTGACTTGACCATTTGAGGTCATCAGTGAGGGTGACTCCGAGGAACCTAAAGCTGCTGATCTGCTCCACAGCCTCACCTCCGATGTAGGTGGGGCTGTGCTCTGTTGACTGTTTTGCGGAAATCCACAATCATCTCCTTAGTTTTGTTGACGTTGAGGGAGAGGTTGTTGTCCTGACACCATTCTTCCAGGAGTCTGACCTCCTCCCTATAGGCCGTCTCATCGTCCTCGCTGATCAGACCTATTACGGCGGTATCGTCAGCAAACTTCAGGATGGTGTTGGAGCTGTACTTAGCTACGCAGTCATGTGTATAGAGAGAGTAAAGCAGGGGGCTCAGCACACTGCCCTACGGGGTGCCAGTGTTGATGGTGATGACGGAGGAGGTTTTTCCACCAATACGCACTGGCTGACGTCTGTTGGTGAGGGAATCCGGTACCCAGTTGCACAGTGAAGAGCTAATCCCCAGATCCAGGAGTTTAGTGATGAGCTGGGATGGAATGACGGTGTGAAATGCAGAGCTGTAGTCCACAAACAGCAGCCTGGCATAACAGTTCTTGTTTTCCAGATGAGACAGGGTGGTGTGGAGTGTTATGGAGATGGCATCCTCCGTGGACCTGTTGCTAAGATAGGCAAACTGGAAGGGGTCCAGACTGTCAGGGATGATGTCCTTGATGTGTTCTAGCACCAGCCTCTCGAAGCACTTCATGGCTATGAACCGCCCAGTAGCGCTTACCATTAAGGCAGTCTGTTTTATTTTTCTTAGGGACAGGGATGATGGCTGAGTGCCTGAAGCAGGTGGGGACAGATGAGACTCTCAGAGATGTATCAAAAATATCCGTAAAGACAGCAGCTAGTTGGTCGCAACATGTTTTTAAGACGCGACCCGAAACTCCGTCTGGGCCGGGTGCTTTACGGATGTTGAGTCGGGAAAAAGTCCTCCTCACGTCATCCTCGGAGAGCTTCAGGCTGGAGTCTTGTGGCGCTGCTTCAGTCTTTGAAGCTTCTTCCACCTCCCTTTCGCTCAGAGCTTTCGGGATGGCCCTCACAGTAATGAATCGCACATATTCATCTGATTCATGTGCATGATTGTTATTGCAATGTTTGTGCTCATTCTCAACACTCTGAGATTCACTGCTGTATCCTTCCCCAAATATTGCTAACCATCCCCTTTGATGACAAACTCATCATATTCATTAGCATCTGATCCTAGTTTCACACTTGAAACCTGAAACTTTTACAGGTAATGGTTGACTAAATGAATAAGCAGACAATTTTCTCTCTGCCTCTGGAACATAAGTAGTCCACACCTTGAACCATCAATCAGGGTTCATTAATTGGAATCATAAGAATGGTATTTTCGTCCTATATACTTTCAAAAATATTTCTATACCATTACATTCATGGCACTTCTGAGCTCTTGCTGGGCATTTCGGGTCTTTGCCAAAAATGACCTGCACTTCCACGTAGCAATGCTGTTCTGACTTACTTTTCTGTGGGTGTTGTGGTCATTTGGGTTTTGCTTTGTTGTGTCTTTGCCCTGTGCAGTTCACACTTTCCTTCCTTGTCGATGTAATGCCTTCCTCGAACGTCGCTAACAAGGGCTCCTCAATCCTCTCGCAGAACGACGCAACTTCCAACGCCCGGCCGAGAGTGCATAGTCTCTAGCTGCTTGTCTGAGTCTATATGCAAATTGCTGCACTGTTTCCCCCAGCTTTTGTGAGAGTGCATGAAACGAGGGCGACACAAAATCTACCTTAACGTGCGATACAAAATAAGCATTCAAAGCCCACACTGCGGCATCATAATCGACCGCGTCGCCTGTATTCAGCAAGGTGGAGAATATGTGCTGCACGTCAGGCCCCGCACGATGTAAAAGCAACGCTCTCCTCTGCTGCCTAGTCACAGCTGTTGTATCAGCATTAACTATAAGTCCTTTCTCATTGGCAAAAAGTTCAAATGATGTTTGAACCATCTCATCCATTTTGCATCTGAAATAGCTTTAAAGCACTCGAACATCAGAACACTCACTTTATCCATATTGGTAGTACTCTCCCCTACTCATGACCACCCAGTTGTCATTGCCTGTATTATATTTTGTTATGTTTATTCACCTTGAACCATCAATCAGGGTTCATTAATTGGAATCACAAATCAAATTATTATTATTAATTGAACCAGTCCAAAGTCGTCAGGATGGCTGAGTGGTCTAAGGCGCCAGACTCAAGGTTCAATACCTTCCATAGAAACGGGTGTTCTGGTCTCCCACTGGAGGCGTGGGTTCGAATCCCACTTCTGACACAACCTTTTCTGAAATCAGGAAAGAGACTCAGGAGCATCATGGCCAGGACTGAGAGGCTTAGGAGGACTTTCTACCTCCAGGCCATAAGGTTTCTGAACCTGAACATGCCATTGCTCCTCACACCCTGATGTACATTGTGCTCTTGTATCCCTCACCAAATCCGCACTGCTACACTGGTCGCTTTATGTCTTGTTACCGTTCATTTTGAACATACTCCTCTGCTTGCATTTTTAGCTTGCTTTTTGCACTTTTTAACTTTAACAACTTGCACAGTCTACAAAAGAGCGCTTCAGGATGCATTTCACTACGTGTTGTACTTTGTATAACTATGTATGTGACAATTAAAGAATCTTGAATCTACGAGTAGAGAAGTAACCTGTGCAAATTTGTCATACGATGAACATTCCCAGATAGCAAAATCTTTCTGGCCCAGATGTGGCCCACATCACTCATTTTCATCTGGCCTACATATAGCATGGAATGATGGCGATTGAGCGGACCGCTCTAGGTTGCCGCATCAGGTTGGCACATGTGGGTCAGAGCAGGGCCTAATGTTAGCCACGAGTGGGCGGGCTCTGTTTGACATCTGGCCATATTGTGGCCCATTACCAGTTTCTGAACCTCACAGATGTTAACCTCATAAGAGCTACTTTTCAACAGGAACTGCATACAGTCCCTGATCATGTGTTTAAAACCAACAAAAGTCCAACGTCTTCAAGGATTTTAAATCTGAGGGAAAAAAAAAAACAATGTCCATGGACGTCTGGTGCTGGGTGGGTTCTGTCTTCTTGAGGTGGACACGCCCTTTACATTTACAGCATTTAGCATTAGGCCCATATCCACATGCTATCTGGGTTCCATCTATAAATCCTTTAGTCACGGCAAGAGCCTGGTCATTTTGCTTGGACACTGAATATCATTAGACAGTGGACATTGTTAGGCCCTGTTAAGCCACAGTACATTGGGAAATAAAGTGTTGAATTGGAATGAAGTGTCCTGACACTACCTGCACATTAATGCTCGTAAGGATTGCTTTTTCAAGTAACCTCCTTCATTTACTACTGCCTTCACAAATAAACAATTCTGTAATAAATAACGATGTATTATAGTACGTTATTCTCAAAGGTTTATCCCCAAGAAAAACAAAACAAACAAAAACATGCAGTAGCCTTTTGAGTGCTAAGCATACTCCGCGCATAGCCCGACACGCCGCTGCCAGTAGAAGAACCGCGGTAGTAGAAGAAGCTTCCAGTAGCAATAAACGGAGTTCAATACATACAGTTTGTAAAGATGCGAGTGCAAAGCCACGGTGTCCGATGTTTGAAATGAGAAGCTGAAAACGGGTGTTCAGATGAGATTAGATAACCTTTGATCAAATCGAATTTATGTATATTGGCTAGGGAGTGACGGGGTGTCTAACCGGAACGGAATTCTCGCTTCTATGCCGACTGTCGCCCGCAGAAACGATCAGCCAAACCAACCTGCCCAACTCTGCCGACGCAACCGCACTGTAAACCCTGAGCTGCCGAAGCCAAACCGCTGTCCCGCAGGTACATTTAGTTCCTTTCGTCGCCACGGAGACTGAGTGACGCTCCGTCTGATCTCGGTTTCTGGAACGGAAAGGGATCCGGTTCGCGCCATTAACTGCGGATTGCGCGCTAAACCCGCTGTCTGGAATACCCTCCGGTGTACCGCAGTCTGTTGTTAATCAGGCGGTGTGCGCATTCTCACGTGTTCTGAGCTTTAGAAATTAGTTTTGTCTTGATATATTGCCGTTTCGATTTATATATGTAATATTGCGACATATTTTAATTAATCGAATCTTACATTAAGCTTTAATTGAGAATGAAAAAATAAAAATACATTTTATACTACGGTATATATTGTGCGAAAAGTGATGCGTCGATGACAAATGTAGCGCCGTCCTCTCGCCACGCCTCTTTTTAAAGTTGCCTTTAAATTGGCGTTTTCCAAAGTCAGTACCATGCTAAGTAAAAAGCAATAGACGACAGGGTTGCAATAATGCGGGTGTTTCTGGCGGCTATTGTTATGGCTAAGTTGTTAATTGTATTTGGATTTAGATGTGAAGAACCATGTCCTGGTGAGTTTAACGCTCCTTGTCCATCTCCTTGTTATATAGCAGTTGTGTTAATGTCGAAGAATAATTAATTAGGCCTGCAAGTATTTGTCGTGGTTCACTGCTTGGTTGATTGATCCTTCCTTTTACGTGAACTGTGTCCCTTATCGTGCCAATGCCCATTTCTAAGTCATGGGTATGCCTAAATTGACTGACAGCTTGGCAATGGGTGGAGGATCCACATAGTTTATTCAAAATGTACCAACAAAATGCTCCAATTGCTGTCTTGTCCAGTCAAATTCCTTGATCTGACCAGAAACTCCTGCATGAATCTGAAATGGCAGCTTCTGAATGTTTAGCTAAATGGCTAACAACTTCTACTAAAGATGTTCTTGTCTGCCTTTTGCATGCAGTTTGGTTTATTTACTCTATTGGAGTTGAGCCTATGGTATGGATTTTCCCATGTAGTCTGCAGAGCTGGTGCCTGTCCAACAAATGGGGGGAGGCTGCCATCAACATCAAGCTGTACCTGTGATTGCGACTGTCCTGGCAAATTGAAGTGCTGTGCATATGGAACTATCCGTACATGTGTGCAATCTACTTCTGGTAAGTGTCCCTGCTTTTGTGCGTGTGTGTGTGTGTCTCGTGACCTAGTGACTGGGTAGGACTAGGGTGGCCACGGGCATGACTTGGCACTCACTCACCTGAGTGCCAGCTTGTAGCTGACAGGAAGTGGTGGCATCTGTATTGGTGTAATGTTAATGCCTTTGTCTGATCTTTGCTTCTGAAGGATATCCAGGTCTATGTCCCGTCATTACGACGAGTGCCACAACGTGTAAGGTTGACGGAGATTGTTCCAAGGGCTGGAAGTGTTATTCCAGTGGTTGTGGTAACCTGTGTGTACCTACAGCAGGTAATGTTGTGTGGTTGTAATTAAACCCAAAGTAATTGATGCTCTGTGGTGTGTACACGTATATAACCCCGTTGCCTACTTCCTCTACAGGGAAGCGAGACGATTGATCCCCTCAAAGGGATGTTCAGTGGTCCCAGGATTCCCACTGTCCTGGGCCATTGCAATGCTGCCAGATGTCCTGTGGGAATGTACACTGCTTGTCCCTGTGACTTAGGGGGGCTTTCTGGTGCAATTCTGAATTGTGGTCTACTGAGCAATAAATGCTTGTGTGCGAAGCTTGCTGTGGGGTGCATTTTTGTGAGCTAGAAATGGGCTTGCGGGAACTCCCTTTGCTGTTCTCCTGGGGGTGGTGTGGCTTAAATTGACTGACTGAATTCAATTGTCAATGCAACTATACACTGACCCATAACCCCATTTGGGGATGTAGGTCACTGGTCCACAGCAGAAAATGGCTGCTCATCCAATGCAGTTATTCTAGTAGCTGTGTCTTGCCTCTGGTGCTGCGACAATTGAATACAGATTTAAAGATCTGCTACCACATTGGGCCCTCAGATCAATCCATTTTAGTTCAATATTTTTGGATTCAAAAATCTGACATCAGCTGGTAGCGTTCAGAAACGGGAAACATAATTAGGTTCCTCCCCCGACATTTGTGTAGTTGTCACCGTACAGAGCAGACAATGCCCTTTTAAGGCAAAATTGTCATACATGGTTCTCTGAACAAAATGAGTCTTTGTATATTAAGTTGCAGAAATCAAATTCTTAAACCATGGAGTACGACTAGAGAACTTTAAAATGTTGTGTGGACCTGCCCTATAAATATTGGAGAAACTGTAAATAAAACTGGTGGACAAATTGGCAACACCTGTGGCTGGAGCGTCCTGCTATATTATACTTATTCACCTTGAACCATCAATCTGGTTTCATTAAATAACTGCTGTCTCAAACATGTTTTCTCTACAGACTTTTGGTTTCAATTACAGACCAACCAAACTCAGTCATATATTTTTAATTTCTTCTGTAGCTAAACACTTGTTTTAACAGCCGTAGCTCATTTTCTTAAGTACGCCAATACAAATACTTGACGTGGTTTTTCAGCTTCCCAATTCAATTCTTTTATTGTGTACAAGTATGAGTACCGTGTACAATGAAATGCTTGCATGTGCTCCTGCAGACAGTGAACATAGACAAGATGGATAGACAACAGGATGACAAGTGAATGAGTGAATTATAAGTAAATAAGACCAAAATCACAGGAATAAATAGACAGAGACAAAAATATGTGTGGGGGGGGGGGGGTAACAGTGGAGGTGACACAGGTTACTGATTGTTCATGAGTCTGATTGCAGTTGGGTAGAAACTGTTCCTAAACCTGGAGGTGCGCGTCCGAATGGACTTCAGTCGCTCCCCAGATGGGAGGAGGGTGAAAAGTGACAGTGCAGGGTGGCTGTGGTCCCGTCTGATAGTTCACTTTCCTGAGACAGCGTTGTCTTAAAATGGATGAGAGAGGGATATAGGGCTCTCGAAGGAACAAACAGGCACGCTTAGGTTCACTCAAATACACTTTAATAAGTAATACAAAATGATCTCGCATTAACACCAATACTAAGCTATCATATTGAAGGCAATGCAAAATAACTCGTACTACAACGGGTATCAAATAATATATATCTTATAGCTAATAGTATTAGGTGCAAAGGTACGAATATATATATAGAAAAGAAGCAATAATACATAAAAGAAGCAAGGAAACATAAAAAGTTACGAAATATTATCACAAGCGGCAATAATTTACTCGCAACAATCAATGGAAAGCATAAGCAGTTGCAAAGCTATTTACACTCGGACGTGCTATCATCACCCACCTTCACACATGGACTGGGGAGCCCTTTCAGTCCTGGCAGGAGACCAACACGTGAGTTCCGAGAAAAGTGCCGGGCGATGCGTGCTCTATCCCACGGCTGAACTCCGGTCAGTACTGGGATCTCCCCCTTCCTTTATACTAAATTTAGAGTTGCGTGTGGGCAGGGGGTAAGCTGGCCAGGCTCACCTCTTCCCCCCAGGCAATATAGTGTGCTCCAATTGCCCCTTTTGTCCGAGTGATGCTGCTTGCGATAACATACTACAATAGGCGTCCTTGCGCAATGCCTCCCTGTTCCCCCCTAAAGGCAATATAGGGTGCTGTATACCGACCCCCCACCCTATCTCCCGAAACCAAGATAAGCATCCTGCATGCCTGTTACGACCCTGTCTAGGGGTTAGGGTGTAACAGAGGAAGGGAATGGGGAAAGGGGAACACAGGGTGTGGTGTACAAGGGAACACACGTGGACAAAGGGGATATTTTTATAGTTTTTTTATATATTTTATTCACGCAAGACAGACACATAACAGCAAACCTGGTGCAAGAGCTTCAGGAGTGATAAAGGCCAAAACAATAAACAAAACCCCAACTACCGAACGAAACCCAAGTCTAACTGAACTACCAAAGAACACAGAAACAACAAAACCTATACCTAACTCCCTATCCAAATCAGTGGACACAAAGTATAACAAAACAAAACGGCAACCACTCCCTACGCACCAGATACATACACAAACACACATACAAGCCAAAGCGTAAAGTCCGAGGGGCGCGCGAAGTCGTAAACCAAAAACCGGGCGAAAGATCGAAAACCAGAAATCAAACAAAACCAGGGCAGAAGTACAGAGAAGGGCAAAGCGAGAAATCGTAATCCGAGAAACCAAAACCGTCATACACAATAATCATTCAAATAAGCAAACCAAAACACAATCCAAAATATGAGCAGAGCTCTCGAGGGTACTTTCTGTCCGGCTTTTCACTTCCGCCGGACGGAAGTGACGGCCGGCTTGCGGGGAAAGGTGGGCGGGGTCCAGACGGGGAGGCGGAGCAAGGGTCGAGCTGAGTGGTCCTGGTGGAGGGGGCGGAGCGAACAGCAGCAGGACGTAACAATGCCGATCTAATGGCCCAGATGAGCATCCTGGCTTCTCTTTATGAGCCCAAGTTATTTATGGCAAAATTAGGTTTTACAGGGGATCGGTAAATAACATGTTCGTGCAGTTTAGTAACATTCGGGGTGAATCATGGACGATTGATCTGAATTTCAGGACGATCAGTCCACACGCGATCGGAATTAATCCACAATTACAACTTTCCAGAATATTATAGTAAAGTTAATTCCATGTCACGTGGGTGACGTAATCGTCCGCGAATTCATCCTAATACAAGCGTGTAGTGTGGATGTCGCGGATCGCAGGCAGCTGTGTGCCCGTGATCTTCTGTGCTGAGTGCACCAGCCGCTGCAGAGCTCTGTTGTCCTGAACTGACAGAATCTGCACAGGGGTGTGGGGGACATCCGGGCTTTCCTCAGTCTCCTGAGGAAGTAGAGGCGTTGTTGGGCTTTCTTGACTGTTGCCGTAGTGTGACTTGACCATTTAAGGTCATCAGTGAGGGTGACTCCGAGGAACCTAAAGCTGCTGATCTGCTCCACAGCCTCACCTCCGATGTAGATGGGGCTGTGCTCTGTTGTCTGTTTGCGGAAATCCACAATCATCTCCTTAGTTTTCTTGACGTTGAGGGAGAGGTTGTTGTCCTGACACCATTCTTCCAGGAGTCTGACCTCCTCCCTATAGGCCGTCTCATCGTCCTCGCTGATCAGACCTATTACGGCGGTATCGTCAGCAAACTTCAGGATGGTGTTGGAGATGTACTTAGCTACGCAGTCATGTGTATAGAGAGAGTAAAGCAGGGGGCTCAGCACACTGCCCTACGGGGTGCCAGTGTTGATGGTGATGACGGAGGAGGTTTTTCCACCAATACGCACTGGCTGACGTCTGTTGGTGAGGGAATCCGGTACCCAGTTGCACAGTGAAGAGCTAATCCCCAGATCCAGGAGTTTAGTGATGAGCTGGGATGGAATGACGGTGTGAAATGCAGAGCTGTAGTCCACAAACAGCAGCCTGGCATAACAGTTCTTGTTTTCCAGATGAGACAGGGTGGTGTGGAGTGTTATGGAGATGGCATCCTCCGTGGACCTGTTGCTAAGATAGGCAAACTGGAAGGGGTCCAGACTGTCAGGGATGATGTCCTTGATGTGTTCTAGCACCAGCCTCTCGAAGCACTTCATGGCTATGAACCGCCCAGTAGCGCTTACCATTAAGGCAGTCTGTTTTATTTTTCTTAGGGACAGGGATGATGGCTGAGTGCCTGAAGCAGGTGGGGACAGATGAGACTCTCAGAGATGTATCAAAAATATCCGTAAAGACAGCAGCTAGTTGGTCGCAACATGTTTTTAAGACGCGACCCGAAACTCCGTCTGGGCCGGGTGCTTTACGGATGTTGAGTCGGGAAAAAGTCCTCCTCACGTCATCCTCGGAGAGCTTCAGGCTGGAGTCTTGTGGCGCTGCTTCAGTCTTTGAAGCTTCTTCCACCTCCCTTTCGCTCAGAGCTTTCGGGATGGCCCTCACAGTAATGAATCGCACATATTCATCTGATTCATGTGCATGATTGTTATTGCAATGTTTGTGCTCATTCTCAACACTCTGAGATTCACTGCTGTATCCTTCCCCAAATATTGCTAACCATCCCCTTTGATGACAAACTCATCATATTCATTAGCATCTGATCCTAGTTTCACACTTGAAACCTGAAACTTTTACAGGTAATGGTTGACTAAATGAATAAGCAGACAATTTTCTCTCTGCCTCTGGAACATAAGTAGTCCACACCTTGAACCATCAATCAGGGTTCATTAATTGGAATCATAAGAATGGTATTTTCGTCCTATATACTTTCAAAAATATTTCTATACCATTACATTCATGGCACTTCTGAGCTCTTGCTGGGCATTTCGGGTCTTTGCCAAAAATGACCTGCACTTCCACGTAGCAATGCTGTTCTGACTTACTTTTCTGTGGGTGTTGTGGTCATTTGGGTTTTGCTTTGTTGTGTCTTTGCCCTGTGCAGTTCACACTTTCCTTCCTTGTCGATGTAATGCCTTCCTCGAACGTCGCTAACAAGGGCTCCTCAATCCTCTCGCAGAACGACGCAACTTCCAACGCCCGGCCGAGAGTGCATAGTCTCTAGCTGCTTGTCTGAGTCTATATGCAAATTGCTGCACTGTTTCCCCCAGCTTTTGTGAGAGTGCATGAAACGAGGGCGACACAAAATCTACCTTAACGTGCGATACAAAATAAGCATTCAAAGCCCACACTGCGGCATCATAATCGACCGCGTCGCCTGTATTCAGCAAGGTGGAGAATATGTGCTGCACGTCAGGCCCCGCACGATGTAAAAGCAACGCTCTCCTCTGCTGCCTAGTCACAGCTGTTGTATCAGCATTAACTATAAGTCCTTTCTCATTGGCAAAAAGTTCAAATGATGTTTGAACCATCTCATCCATTTTGCATCTGAAATAGCTTTAAAGCACTCGAACATCAGAACACTCACTTTATCCATATTGGTAGTACTCTCCCCTACTCATGACCACCCAGTTGTCATTGCCTGTATTATATTTTGTTATGTTTATTCACCTTGAACCATCAATCAGGGTTCATTAATTGGAATCACAAATCAAATTATTATTATTAATTGAACCAGTCCAAAGTCGTCAGGATGGCTGAGTGGTCTAAGGCGCCAGACTCAAGGTTCAATACCTTCCATAGAAACGGGTGTTCTGGTCTCCCACTGGAGGCGTGGGTTCGAATCCCACTTCTGACACAACCTTTTCTGAAATCAGGAAAGAGACTCAGGAGCATCATGGCCAGGACTGAGAGGCTTAGGAGGACTTTCTACCTCCAGGCCATAAGGTTTCTGAACCTGAACATGCCATTGCTCCTCACACCCTGATGTACATTGTGCTCTTGTATCCCTCACCAAATCCGCACTGCTACACTGGTCGCTTTATGTCTTGTTACCGTTCATTTTGAACATACTCCTCTGCTTGCATTTTTAGCTTGCTTTTTGCACTTTTTAACTTTAACAACTTGCACAGTCTACAAAAGAGCGCTTCAGGATGCATTTCACTACGTGTTGTACTTTGTATAACTATGTATGTGACAATTAAAGAATCTTGAATCTACGAGTAGAGAAGTAACCTGTGCAAATTTGTCATACGATGAACATTCCCAGATAGCAAAATCTTTCTGGCCCAGATGTGGCCCACATCACTCATTTTCATCTGGCCTACATATAGCATGGAATGATGGCGATTGAGCGGACCGCTCTAGGTTGCCGCATCAGGTTGGCACATGTGGGTCAGAGCAGGGCCTAATGTTAGCCACGAGTGGGCGGGCTCTGTTTGACATCTGGCCATATTGTGGCCCATTACCAGTTTCTGAACCTCACAGATGTTAACCTCATAAGAGCTACTTTTCAACAGGAACTGCATACAGTCCCTGATCATGTGTTTAAAACCAACAAAAGTCCAACGTCTTCAAGGATTTTAAATCTGAGGGAAAAAAAAAAACAATGTCCATGGACGTCTGGTGCTGGGTGGGTTCTGTCTTCTTGAGGTGGACACGCCCTTTACATTTACAGCATTTAGCATTAGGCCCATATCCACATGCTATCTGGGTTCCATCTATAAATCCTTTAGTCACGGCAAGAGCCTGGTCATTTTGCTTGGACACTGAATATCATTAGACAGTGGACATTGTTAGGCCCTGTTAAGCCACAGTACATTGGGAAATAAAGTGTTGAATTGGAATGAAGTGTCCTGACACTACCTGCACATTAATGCTCGTAAGGATTGCTTTTTCAAGTAACCTCCTTCATTTACTACTGCCTTCACAAATAAACAATTCTGTAATAAATAACGATGTATTATAGTACGTTATTCTCAAAGGTTTATCCCCAAGAAAAACAAAACAAACAAAAACATGCAGTAGCCTTTTGAGTGCTAAGCATACTCCGCGCATAGCCCGACACGCCGCTGCCAGTAGAAGAACCGCGGTAGTAGAAGAAGCTTCCAGTAGCAATAAACGGAGTTCAATACATACAGTTTGTAAAGATGCGAGTGCAAAGCCACGGTGTCCGATGTTTGAAATGAGAAGCTGAAAACGGGTGTTCAGATGAGATTAGATAACCTTTGATCAAATCGAATTTATGTATATTGGCTAGGGAGTGACGGGGTGTCTAACCGGAACGGAATTCTCGCTTCTATGCCGACTGTCGCCCGCAGAAACGATCAGCCAAACCAACCTGCCCAACTCTGCCGACGCAACCGCACTGTAAACCCTGAGCTGCCGAAGCCAAACCGCTGTCCCGCAGGTACATTTAGTTCCTTTCGTCGCCACGGAGACTGAGTGACGCTCCGTCTGATCTCGGTTTCTGGAACGGAAAGGGATCCGGTTCGCGCCATTAACTGCGGATTGCGCGCTAAACCCGCTGTCTGGAATACCCTCCGGTGTACCGCAGTCTGTTGTTAATCAGGCGGTGTGCGCATTCTCACGTGTTCTGAGCTTTAGAAATTAGTTTTGTCTTGATATATTGCCGTTTCGATTTATATATGTAATATTGCGACATATTTTAATTAATCGAATCTTACATTAAGCTTTAATTGAGAATGAAAAAATAAAAATACATTTTATACTACGGTATATATTGTGCGAAAAGTGATGCGTCGATGACAAATGTAGCGCCGTCCTCTCGCCACGCCTCTTTTTAAAGTTGCCTTTAAATTGGCGTTTTCCAAAGTCAGTACCATGCTAAGTAAAAAGCAATAGACGACAGGGTTGCAATAATGCGGGTGTTTCTGGCGGCTATTGTTATGGCTAAGTTGTTAATTGTATTTGGATTTAGATGTGAAGAACCATGTCCTGGTGAGTTTAACGCTCCTTGTCCATCTCCTTGTTATATAGCAGTTGTGTTAATGTCGAAGAATAATTAATTAGGCCTGCAAGTATTTGTCGTGGTTCACTGCTTGGTTGATTGATCCTTCCTTTTACGTGAACTGTGTCCCTTATCGTGCCAATGCCCATTTCTAAGTCATGGGTATGCCTAAATTGACTGACAGCTTGGCAATGGGTGGAGGATCCACATAGTTTATTCAAAATGTACCAACAAAATGCTCCAATTGCTGTCTTGTCCAGTCAAATTCCTTGATCTGACCAGAAACTCCTGCATGAATCTGAAATGGCAGCTTCTGAATGTTTAGCTAAATGGCTAACAACTTCTACTAAAGATGTTCTTGTCTGCCTTTTGCATGCAGTTTGGTTTATTTACTCTATTGGAGTTGAGCCTATGGTATGGATTTTCCCATGTAGTCTGCAGAGCTGGTGCCTGTCCAACAAATGGGGGGAGGCTGCCATCAACATCAAGCTGTACCTGTGATTGCGACTGTCCTGGCAAATTGAAGTGCTGTGCATATGGAACTATCCGTACATGTGTGCAATCTACTTCTGGTAAGTGTCCCTGCTTTTGTGCGTGTGTGTGTGTCTCGTGACCTAGTGACTGGGTAGGACTAGGGTGGCCACGGGCATGACTTGGCACTCACTCACCTGAGTGCCAGCTTGTAGCTGACAGGAAGTGGTGGCATCTGTATTGGTGTAATGTTAATGCCTTTGTCTGATCTTTGCTTCTGAAGGATATCCAGGTCTATGTCCCGTCATTACGACGAGTGCCACAACGTGTAAGGTTGACAGAGATTGTTCCAAGGGCTGGAAGTGTTATTCCAGTGGTTGTGGTAACCTGTGTGTACCTACAGCAGGTAATGTTGTGTGGTTGTAATTAAACCCAAAGTAATTGATGCTCTGTGGTGTGTACACGTATATAACCCCGTTGCCTACTTCCTCTACAGGGAAGCGAGACGATTGATCCCCTCAAAGGGATGTTCAGTGGTCCCAGGATTCCCACTGTCCTGGGCCATTGCAATGCTGCCAGATGTCCTGTGGGAATGTACACTGCTTGTCCCTGTGACTTAGGGGGGCTTTCTGGTGCAATTCTGAATTGTGGTCTACTGAGCAATAAATGCTTGTGTGCGAAGCTTGCTGTGGGGTGCATTTTTGTGAGCTAGAAATGGGCTTGCGGGAACTCCCTTTGCTGTTCTCCTGGGGGTGGTGTGGCTTAAATTGACTGACTGAATTCAATTGTCAATGCAACTATACACTGACCCATAACCCCATTTGGGGATGTAGGTCACTGGTCCACAGCAGAAAATGGCTGCTCATCCAATGCAGTTATTCGAGTAGCTGTGTCTTGCCTCTGGTGCTGCGACAATTGAATACAGATTTAAAGATCTGCTACCACATTGGGCCCTCAGATCAATCCATTTTAGTTCAATATTTTCGGATTCAAAAATCTGACATCAGCTGGTAGCGTTCAGAAACGGGAAACATAATTAGGTTCCTCCCCCGACATTTGTGTAGTTGTCACCGTACAGAGCAGACAATGCCCTTTTAAGGCAAAATTGTCATACATGGTTCTCTGAACAAAATGAGTCTTTGTATATTAAGTTGCAGAAATCAAATTCTTAAACCATGGAGTACGACTAGAGAACTTTAAAATGTTGTGTGGACCTGCCCTATAAATATTGGAGAAACTGTAAATAAAACTGGTGGACAAATTGGCAACACCTGTGGCTGGAGCGTCCTGCTATATTATACTTATTCACCTTGAACCATCAATCTGGTTTCATTAAATAACTGCTGTCTCAAACATGTTTTCTCTACAGACTTTTGGTTTCAATTACAGACCAACCAAACTCAGTCATATATTTTTAATTTCTTCTGTAGCTAAACACTTGTTTTAACAGCCGTAGCTCATTTTCTTAAGTACGCCAATACAAATACTTGACGTGGTTTTTCAGCTTCCCAATTCAATTCTTTTATTGTGTACAAGTATGAGTACCGTGTACAATGAAATGCTTGCATGTGCTCCTGCAGACAGTGAACATAGACAAGATGGATAGACAACAGGATGACAAGTGAATGAGTGAATTATAAGTAAATAAGACCAAAATCACAGGAATAAATAGACAGAGACAAAAATATGTGTGGGGGGGGTAACAGTGGAGGTGACACAGGTTACTGATTGTTCATGAGTCTGATTGCAGTTGGGTAGAAACTGTTCCTAAACCTGGAGGTGCGCGTCCGAATGGACTTCAGTCGCTCCCCAGATGGGAGGAGGGTGAAAAGTGACAGTGCAGGGTGGCTGTGGTCCCGTCTGATAGTTCACTTTCCTGAGACAGCGTTGTCTTAAAATGGATGAGAGAGGGATATAGGGCTCTCGAAGGAACAAACAGGCACGCTTAGGTTCACTCAAATACACTTTAATAAGTAATACAAAATGATCTCGCATTAACACCAATACTAAGCTATCATATTGAAGGCAATGCAAAATAACTCGTACTACAACGGGTATCAAATAATATATATCTTATAGCTAATAGTATTAGGTGCAAAGGTACGAATATATATATAGAAAAGAAGCAATAATACATAAAAGAAGCAAGGAAACATAAAAAGTTACGAAATATTATCACAAGCGGCAATAATTTACTCGCAACAATCAATGGAAAGCATAAGCAGTTGCAAAGCTATTTACACTCGGACGTGCTATCATCACCCACCTTCACACATGGACTGGGGAGCCCTTTCAGTCCTGGCAGGAGACCAACACGTGAGTTCCGAGAAAAGTGCCGGGCGATGCGTGCTCTATCCCACGGCTGAACTCCGGTCAGTACTGGGATCTCCCCCTTCCTTTATACTAAATTTAGAGTTGCGTGTGGGCAGGGGGTAAGCTGGCCAGGCTCACCTCTTCCCCCCAGGCAATATAGTGTGCTCCAATTGCCCCTTTTGTCCGAGTGATGCTGCTTGCGATAACATACTACAATAGGCGTCCTTGCGCAATGCCTCCCTGTTCCCCCCTAAAGGCAATATAGGGTGCTGTATACCGACCCCCCACCCTATCTCCCGAAACCAAGATAAGCATCCTGCATGCCGATCTAATGGCCCAGATGAGCATCCTGGCTTCTCTTTATGAGCCCAAGTTATTTATGGCAAAATTAGGTTTTACAGGGGATCGGTAAATAACATGTTCGTGCAGTTTAGTAACATTCGGGGTGAATCATGGACGATTGATCTGAATTTCAGGACGATCAGTCCACACGCGATCGGAATTAATCCACAATTACAACTTTCCAGAATATTATAGTAAAGTTAATTCCATGTCACGTGGGTGACGTAATCGTCCGCGAATTCATCCTAATACAAGCGTGTAGTGTGGATGTCGCGGATCGCAGGGAGCTGTGTGCCCGTGATCTTCTGTGCTGAGTGCACCAGCCGCTGCAGAGCTCTGTTGTCCTGAACAGAGCAGCTGCTGTACCAGGATGTGATGCATCCTGTCAGGATGGATTCCACAGTGCACCTGTAGAATCTGCACAGGGGTGTGGGGGACATCCGGGCTTTCCTCAGTCTCCTGAGGAAGTAGAGGCGTTGTTGGGTTTTCTTGACTATTGCCGTAGTGTGACTTGACCATTTAAGGCCATCAGTGAGGGTGACTCCGAGGAACCTAAAGCTGCTGACCTGCTCCACAGCCTCACCTCCGATGTAGGTGGGGCTGTGCTCTGTTGACTGTTTTGCGGAAATCCACAATCATCTCCTTAGTTTTGTTGACGTTGAGGGAGAGGTTGTTGTCCTGACACCATTCTTCCAGGAGTCTGACCTCCTCCCTATAGGCCGTCTCATCGTCCTCGCTGATCAGACCTATTACGGCGGTATCGTCAGCAAACTTCAGGATGGTGTTGGAGCTGTACTTAGCTACGCAGTCATGTGTATAGAGAGAGTAAAGCAGGGGGCTCAGCACACTGCCCTACGGGGTGCCAGTGTTGATGGTGATGACGGAGGAGGTTTTTCCACCAATACGCACTGGCTGACGTCTGTTGGTGAGGGAATCCGGTACCCAGTTGCACAGTGAAGAGCTAATCCCCAGATCCAGGAGTTTAGTGATGAGCTGGGATGGAATGACGGTGTGAAATGCAGAGCTGTAGTCCACAAACAGCAGCCTGGCATAACAGTTCTTGTTTTCCAGATGAGACAGGGTGGTGTGGAGTGTTATGGAGATGGCATCCTCCGTGGACCTGTTGCTAAGATAGGCAAACTGGAAGGGGTCCAGACTGTCAGGGATGATGTCCTTGATGTGTTCTAGCACCAGCCTCTCGAAGCACTTCATGGCTATGAACCGCCCAGTAGCGCTTACCATTAAGGCAGTCTGTTTTATTTTTCTTAGGGACAGGGATGATGGCTGAGTGCCTGAAGCAGGTGGGGACAGATGAGACTCTCAGAGATGTATCAAAAATATCCGTAAAGACAGCAGCTAGTTGGTCGCAACATGTTTTTAAGACGCGACCCGAAACTCCGTCTGGGCCGGGTGCTTTACGGATGTTGAGTCGGGAAAAAGTCCTCCTCACGTCATCCTCGGAGAGCTTCAGGCTGGAGTCTTGTGGCGCTGCTTCAGTCTTTGAAGCTTCTTCCACCTCCCTTTCGCTCAGAGCTTTCGGGATGGCCCTCACAGTAATGAATCGCACATATTCATCTGATTCATGTGCATGATTGTTATTGCAATGTTTGTGCTCATTCTCAACACTCTGAGATTCACTGCTGTATCCTTCCCCAAATATTGCTAACCATCCCCTTTGATGACAAACTCATCATATTCATTAGCATCTGATCCTAGTTTCACACTTGAAACCTGAAACTTTTACAGGTAATGGTTGACTAAATGAATAAGCAGACAATTTTCTCTCTGCCTCTGGAACATAAGTAGTCCACACCTTGAACCATCAATCAGGGTTCATTAATTGGAATCATAAGAATGGTATTTTCGTCCTATATACTTTCAAAAATATTTCTATACCATTACATTCATGGCACTTCTGAGCTCTTGCTGGGCATTTCGGGTCTTTGCCAAAAATGACCTGCACTTCCACGTAGCAATGCTGTTCTGACTTACTTTTCTGTGGGTGTTGTGGTCATTTGGGTTTTGCTTTGTTGTGTCTTTGCCCTGTGCAGTTCACACTTTCCTTCCTTGTCGATGTAATGCCTTCCTCGAACGTCGCTAACAAGGGCTCCTCAATCCTCTCGCAGAACGACGCAACTTCCAACGCCCGGCCGAGAGTGCATAGTCTCTAGCTGCTTGTCTGAGTCTATATGCAAATTGCTGCACTGTTTCCCCCAGCTTTTGTGAGAGTGCATGAAACGAGGGCGACACAAAATCTACCTTAACGTGCGATACAAAATAAGCATTCAAAGCCCACACTGCGGCATCATAATCGACCGCGTCGCCTGTATTCAGCAAGGTGGAGAATATGTGCTGCACGTCAGGCCCCGCACGATGTAAAAGCAACGCTCTCCTCTGCTGCCTAGTCACAGCTGTTGTATCAGCATTAACTATAAGTCCTTTCTCATTGGCAAAAAGTTCAAATGATGTTTGAACCATCTCATCCATTTTGCATCTGAAATAGCTTTAAAGCACTCGAACATCAGAACACTCACTTTATCCATATTGGTAGTACTCTCCCCTACTCATGACCACCCAGTTGTCATTGCCTGTATTATATTTTGTTATGTTTATTCACCTTGAACCATCAATCAGGGTTCATTAATTGGAATCACAAATCAAATTATTATTATTAATTGAACCAGTCCAAAGTCGTCAGGATGGCTGAGTGGTCTAAGGCGCCAGACTCAAGGTTCAATACCTTCCATAGAAACGGGTGTTCTGGTCTCCCACTGGAGGCGTGGGTTCGAATCCCACTTCTGACACAACCTTTTCTGAAATCAGGAAAGAGACTCAGGAGCATCATGGCCAGGACTGAGAGGCTTAGGAGGACTTTCTACCTCCAGGCCATAAGGTTTCTGAACCTGAACATGCCATTGCTCCTCACACCCTGATGTACATTGTGCTCTTGTATCCCTCACCAAATCCGCACTGCTACACTGGTCGCTTTATGTCTTGTTACCGTTCATTTTGAACATACTCCTCTGCTTGCATTTTTAGCTTGCTTTTTGCACTTTTTAACTTTAACAACTTGCACAGTCTACAAAAGAGCGCTTCAGGATGCATTTCACTACGTGTTGTACTTTGTATAACTATGTATGTGACAATTAAAGAATCTTGAATCTACGAGTAGAGAAGTAACCTGTGCAAATTTGTCATACGATGAACATTCCCAGATAGCAAAATCTTTCTGGCCCAGATGTGGCCCACATCACTCATTTTCATCTGGCCTACATATAGCATGGAATGATGGCGATTGAGCGGACCGCTCTAGGTTGCCGCATCAGGTTGGCACATGTGGGTCAGAGCAGGGCCTAATGTTAGCCACGAGTGGGCGGGCTCTGTTTGACATCTGGCCATATTGTGGCCCATTACCAGTTTCTGAACCTCACAGATGTTAACCTCATAAGAGCTACTTTTCAACAGGAACTGCATACAGTCCCTGATCATGTGTTTAAAACCAACAAAAGTCCAACGTCTTCAAGGATTTTAAATCTGAGGGAAAAAAAAAAACAATGTCCATGGACGTCTGGTGCTGGGTGGGTTCTGTCTTCTTGAGGTGGACACGCCCTTTACATTTACAGCATTTAGCATTAGGCCCATATCCACATGCTATCTGGGTTCCATCTATAAATCCTTTAGTCACGGCAAGAGCCTGGTCATTTTGCTTGGACACTGAATATCATTAGACAGTGGACATTGTTAGGCCCTGTTAAGCCACAGTACATTGGGAAATAAAGTGTTGAATTGGAATGAAGTGTCCTGACACTACCTGCACATTAATGCTCGTAAGGATTGCTTTTTCAAGTAACCTCCTTCATTTACTACTGCCTTCACAAATAAACAATTCTGTAATAAATAACGATGTATTATAGTACGTTATTCTCAAAGGTTTATCCCCAAGAAAAACAAAACAAACAAAAACATGCAGTAGCCTTTTGAGTGCTAAGCATACTCCGCGCATAGCCCGACACGCCGCTGCCAGTAGAAGAACCGCGGTAGTAGAAGAAGCTTCCAGTAGCAATAAACGGAGTTCAATACATACAGTTTGTAAAGATGCGAGTGCAAAGCCACGGTGTCCGATGTTTGAAATGAGAAGCTGAAAACGGGTGTTCAGATGAGATTAGATAACCTTTGATCAAATCGAATTTATGTATATTGGCTAGGGAGTGACGGGGTGTCTAACCGGAACGGAATTCTCGCTTCTATGCCGACTGTCGCCCGCAGAAACGATCAGCCAAACCAACCTGCCCAACTCTGCCGACGCAACCGCACTGTAAACCCTGAGCTGCCGAAGCCAAACCGCTGTCCCGCAGGTACATTTAGTTCCTTTCGTCGCCACGGAGACTGAGTGACGCTCCGTCTGATCTCGGTTTCTGGAACGGAAAGGGATCCGGTTCGCGCCATTAACTGCGGATTGCGCGCTAAACCCGCTGTCTGGAATACCCTCCGGTGTACCGCAGTCTGTTGTTAATCAGGCGGTGTGCGCATTCTCACGTGTTCTGAGCTTTAGAAATTAGTTTTGTCTTGATATATTGCCGTTTCGATTTATATATGTAATATTGCGACATATTTTAATTAATCGAATCTTACATTAAGCTTTAATTGAGAATGAAAAAATAAAAATACATTTTATACTACGGTATATATTGTGCGAAAAGTGATGCGTCGATGACAAATGTAGCGCCGTCCTCTCGCCACGCCTCTTTTTAAAGTTGCCTTTAAATTGGCGTTTTCCAAAGTCAGTACCATGCTAAGTAAAAAGCAATAGACGACAGGGTTGCAATAATGCGGGTGTTTCTGGCGGCTATTGTTATGGCTAAGTTGTTAATTGTATTTGGATTTAGATGTGAAGAACCATGTCCTGGTGAGTTTAACGCTCCTTGTCCATCTCCTTGTTATATAGCAGTTGTGTTAATGTCGAAGAATAATTAATTAGGCCTGCAAGTATTTGTCGTGGTTCACTGCTTGGTTGATTGATCCTTCCTTTTACGTGAACTGTGTCCCTTATCGTGCCAATGCCCATTTCTAAGTCATGGGTATGCCTAAATTGACTGACAGCTTGGCAATGGGTGGAGGATCCACATAGTTTATTCAAAATGTACCAACAAAATGCTCCAATTGCTGTCTTGTCCAGTCAAATTCCTTGATCTGACCAGAAACTCCTGCATGAATCTGAAATGGCAGCTTCTGAATGTTTAGCTAAATGGCTAACAACTTCTACTAAAGATGTTCTTGTCTGCCTTTTGCATGCAGTTTGGTTTATTTACTCTATTGGAGTTGAGCCTATGGTATGGATTTTCCCATGTAGTCTGCAGAGCTGGTGCCTGTCCAACAAATGGGGGGAGGCTGCCATCAACATCAAGCTGTACCTGTGATTGCGACTGTCCTGGCAAATTGAAGTGCTGTGCATATGGAACTATCCGTACATGTGTGCAATCTACTTCTGGTAAGTGTCCCTGCTTTTGTGCGTGTGTGTGTGTGTCTCGTGACCTAGTGACTGGGTAGGACTAGGGTGGCCACGGGCATGACTTGGCACTCACTCACCTGAGTGCCAGCTTGTAGCTGACAGGAAGTGGTGGCATCTGTATTGGTGTAATGTTAATGCCTTTGTCTGATCTTTGCTTCTGAAGGATATCCAGGTCTATGTCCCGTCATTACGACGAGTGCCACAACGTGTAAGGTTGACGGAGATTGTTCCAAGGGCTGGAAGTGTTATTCCAGTGGTTGTGGTAACCTGTGTGTACCTACAGCAGGTAATGTTGTGTGGTTGTAATTAAACCCAAAGTAATTGATGCTCTGTGGTGTGTACACGTATATAACCCCGTTGCCTACTTCCTCTACAGGGAAGCGAGACGATTGATCCCCTCAAAGGGATGTTCAGTGGTCCCAGGATTCCCACTGTCCTGGGCCATTGCAATGCTGCCAGATGTCCTGTGGGAATGTACACTGCTTGTCCCTGTGACTTAGGGGGGCTTTCTGGTGCAATTCTGAATTGTGGTCTACTGAGCAATAAATGCTTGTGTGCGAAGCTTGCTGTGGGGTGCATTTTTGTGAGCTAGAAATGGGCTTGCGGGAACTCCCTTTGCTGTTCTCCTGGGGGTGGTGTGGCTTAAATTGACTGACTGAATTCAATTGTCAATGCAACTATACACTGACCCATAACCCCATTTGGGGATGTAGGTCACTGGTCCACAGCAGAAAATGGCTGCTCATCCAATGCAGTTATTCTAGTAGCTGTGTCTTGCCTCTGGTGCTGCGACAATTGAATACAGATTTAAAGATCTGCTACCACATTGGGCCCTCAGATCAATCCATTTTAGTTCAATATTTTTGGATTCAAAAATCTGACATCAGCTGGTAGCGTTCAGAAACGGGAAACATAATTAGGTTCCTCCCCCGACATTTGTGTAGTTGTCACCGTACAGAGCAGACAATGCCCTTTTAAGGCAAAATTGTCATACATGGTTCTCTGAACAAAATGAGTCTTTGTATATTAAGTTGCAGAAATCAAATTCTTAAACCATGGAGTACGACTAGAGAACTTTAAAATGTTGTGTGGACCTGCCCTATAAATATTGGAGAAACTGTAAATAAAACTGGTGGACAAATTGGCAACACCTGTGGCTGGAGCGTCCTGCTATATTATACTTATTCACCTTGAACCATCAATCTGGTTTCATTAAATAACTGCTGTCTCAAACATGTTTTCTCTACAGACTTTTGGTTTCAATTACAGACCAACCAAACTCAGTCATATATTTTTAATTTCTTCTGTAGCTAAACACTTGTTTTAACAGCCGTAGCTCATTTTCTTAAGTACGCCAATACAAATACTTGACGTGGTTTTTCAGCTTCCCAATTCAATTCTTTTATTGTGTACAAGTATGAGTACCGTGTACAATGAAATGCTTGCATGTGCTCCTGCAGACAGTGAACATAGACAAGATGGATAGACAACAGGATGACAAGTGAATGAGTGAATTATAAGTAAATAAGACCAAAATCACAGGAATAAATAGACAGAGACAAAAATATGTGTGGGGGGGGGGGGGTAACAGTGGAGGTGACACAGGTTACTGATTGTTCATGAGTCTGATTGCAGTTGGGTAGAAACTGTTCCTAAACCTGGAGGTGCGCGTCCGAATGGACTTCAGTCGCTCCCCAGATGGGAGGAGGGTGAAAAGTGACAGTGCAGGGTGGCTGTGGTCCCGTCTGATAGTTCACTTTCCTGAGACAGCGTTGTCTTAAAATGGATGAGAGAGGGATATAGGGCTCTCGAAGGAACAAACAGGCACGCTTAGGTTCACTCAAATACACTTTAATAAGTAATACAAAATGATCTCGCATTAACACCAATACTAAGCTATCATATTGAAGGCAATGCAAAATAACTCGTACTACAACGGGTATCAAATAATATATATCTTATAGCTAATAGTATTAGGTGCAAAGGTACGAATATATATATAGAAAAGAAGCAATAATACATAAAAGAAGCAAGGAAACATAAAAAGTTACGAAATATTATCACAAGCGGCAATAATTTACTCGCAACAATCAATGGAAAGCATAAGCAGTTGCAAAGCTATTTACACTCGGACGTGCTATCATCACCCACCTTCACACATGGACTGGGGAGCCCTTTCAGTCCTGGCAGGAGACCAACACGTGAGTTCCGAGAAAAGTGCCGGGCGATGCGTGCTCTATCCCACGGCTGAACTCCGGTCAGTACTGGGATCTCCCCCTTCCTTTATACTAAATTTAGAGTTGCGTGTGGGCAGGGGGTAAGCTGGCCAGGCTCACCTCTTCCCCCCAGGCAATATAGTGTGCTCCAATTGCCCCTTTTGTCCGAGTGATGCTGCTTGCGATAACATACTACAATAGGCGTCCTTGCGCAATGCCTCCCTGTTCCCCCCTAAAGGCAATATAGGGTGCTGTATACCGACCCCCCACCCTATCTCCCGAAACCAAGATAAGCATCCTGCATGCCTGTTACGACCCTGTCTAGGGGTTAGGGTGTAACAGAGGAAGGGAATGGGGAAAGGGGAACACAGGGTGTGGTGTACAAGGGAACACACGTGGACAAAGGGGATATTTTTATAGTTTTTTTATATATTTTATTCACGCAAGACAGACACATAACAGCAAACCTGGTGCAAGAGCTTCAGGAGTGATAAAGGCCAAAACAATAAACAAAACCCCAACTACCGAACGAAACCCAAGTCTAACTGAACTACCAAAGAACACAGAAACAACAAAACCTATACCTAACTCCCTATCCAAATCAGTGGACACAAAGTATAACAAAACAAAACGGCAACCACTCCCTACGCACCAGATACATACACAAACACACATACAAGCCAAAGCGTAAAGTCCGAGGGGCGCGCGAAGTCGTAAACCAAAAACCGGGCGAAAGATCGAAAACCAGAAATCAAACAAAACCAGGGCAGAAGTACAGAGAAGGGCAAAGCGAGAAATCGTAATCCGAGAAACCAAAACCGTCATACACAATAATCATTCAAATAAGCAAACCAAAACACAATCCAAAATATGAGCAGAGCTCTCGAGGGTACTTTCTGTCCGGCTTTTCACTTCCGCCGGACGGAAGTGACGGCCGGCTTGCGGGGAAAGGTGGGCGGGGTCCAGACGGGGAGGCGGAGCAAGGGTCGAGCTGAGTGGTCCTGGTGGAGGGGGCGGAGCGAACAGCAGCAGGACGTAACAATGCCGATCTAATGGCCCAGATGAGCATCCTGGCTTCTCTTTATGAGCCCAAGTTATTTATGGCAAAATTAGGTTTTACAGGGGATCGGTAAATAACATGTTCGTGCAGTTTAGTAACATTCGGGGTGAATCATGGACGATTGATCTGAATTTCAGGACGATCAGTCCACACGCGATCGGAATTAATCCACAATTACAACTTTCCAGAATATTATAGTAAAGTTAATTCCATGTCACGTGGGTGACGTAATCGTCCGCGAATTCATCCTAATACAAGCGTGTAGTGTGGATGTCGCGGATCGCAGGCAGCTGTGTGCCCGTGATCTTCTGTGCTGAGTGCACCAGCCGCTGCAGAGCTCTGTTGTCCTGAACTGACAGAATCTGCACAGGGGTGTGGGGGACATCCGGGCTTTCCTCAGTCTCCTGAGGAAGTAGAGGCGTTGTTGGGCTTTCTTGACTGTTGCCGTAGTGTGACTTGACCATTTAAGGTCATCAGTGAGGGTGACTCCGAGGAACCTAAAGCTGCTGACCTGCTCCACAGCCTCACCTCCGATGTAGATGGGGCTGTGCTCTGTTGTCTGTTTGCGGAAATCCACAATCATCTCCTTAGTTTTGTTGACGTTGAGGGAGAGGTTGTTGTCCTGACACCATTCTTCCAGGAGTCTGACCTCCTCCCTATAGGCCGTCTCATCGTCCTCGCTGATCAGACCTATTACGGCGGTATCGTCAGCAAACTTCAGGATGGTGTTGGAGCTGTACTTAGCTACACAGTCATGGGTGTAGAGAGAGTAAAGCAGGGGGCTCAGCACACTGTCCTGCGGGGTGCCAGTGCTGATGGTGATGATGGAGGAGGTTTTTCCACCAGTACGCACTGGCTGAGGTCTGTTGGTGAGGGAATCCAGTACCCAGTTGCGCAGTGAAGAGCTAATCCCCAGATCCAGGAGTTTAGTGATGAGCTGGGATGGAATGACGGTGTTAAATACGGAGCTGTAGTCCACAAACAGCAGCCTGGCATAACAGTTCATGTTTTCCAGATGAGACAGGGTGGTGTGGAGTGTTATGGAGATGGCATCCTCCGTGGACCTGTTGCTATGATAGGCAAACTGGAAGGGGTCCAGACTGTCAGGGATGATGTCCTTGATGTGTTCTAGCACCAGCCTCTCGAAGCACTTCATGGCTATGGGAGTAAGCGGTACTGGACGGTAATCATTAAGGCAGTCTGTTTTATTTTTCTTAGGGACAGGGATGATGGCTGAGTGCTTGAAGCAGGTGGGGACAGATGAGACTCTCAGAGACGTATCAAAAATATCCATAAAGACAGCAGCTAGTTGGTCGCAACATGTTTTTAAGACGCGACCTGAAACTCCGTCTGGGCCGGGTGCTTTACGGATGTTGAGTCGGGAAAAAGTCCTCCTCACGTCATCCTCGGAGAGCTTCAGGCTGGAGTCTTGTGGCGCTGCTTCAGTCTTTGAAGCTTCTTCCACCTCCCTTTCGCTCAGAGCTTTCGGGATGGCCCTCACAGTAATGAATCGCACATATTCATCTGATTCATGTGCATGATTGTTATTGCAATGTTTGTGCTCATTCTCAACACTCTGAGATTCACTGCTGTATCCTTCCCCAAATATTGCTAACCATCCCCTTTGATGACAAACTCATCATATTCATTAGCATCTGATCCTAGTTTCACACTTGAAACCTGAAACTTTTACAGGTAATGGTTGACTAAATGAATAAGCAGACAATTTTCTCTCTGCCTCTGGAACATAAGTAGTCCACACCTTGAACCATCAATCAGGGTTCATTAATTGGAATCATAAGAATGGTATTTTCGTCCTATATACTTTCAAAAATATTTCTATACCATTACATTCATGGCACTTCTGAGCTCTAGCTGGGCATTTCGGGTCTTTGCCAAAATGACCTGCACTTCCACGTAGCAACGCTGTTCTGACTTACTCTTCTGTGGGTGTTGTGGTCATTTGGGTTTCGCTTTGTTGTGTCTTTGCCCTGTGCAGTTCACACTTTCCTTCCTTGTCGATGTAATGCCTTCCTCGAACGTCGCTAACAAGGACTCCTCAATCCTCTCGCAGAACGACGCAACTTCCAACGCCCGGCCGAGAGTGCATAGTCACTAGCTGCTTGTCTGAGTCTACATGCAAATTGCCGCACTGTTTCCCCCAGCTTTTGTGAGAGTGCATGAAACGAGAGCGACACAAAATCTACCTTAACGTGCGATACAAAATAAGCATTCAAAGCCCACACTGCGGCATCATAATCGACCGCGTCGCCTGTATTCAGCAAGGTGGAGATAATGTGCTGCACGTCAGGCCCCGCACGATGTAAAAGCAACGCTCTCCTCTGCTGCCTAGTCACAGCTGTTGTATCAGCATTAACTATAAGTCCTTTCTCATTGGCAAAAAGTTCAAATGATGTTTGAACCATCTCATCCATTTTGCATCTGAAATAGCTTTAAAGCACTCGAACATCAGAACACTCACTTTATCCATATTGGTAGTACTCTCCCCTACTCATGACCACCCAGTTGTCATTGCCTGTATTATATTTTGTTATGTTTATTCACCTTGAACCATCAATCAGGGTTCATTAATTGGAATCACAAATCAAATTATTATTAATTAAATCAGTCACAAGTTGTCAGGATGGCCGAGTGGTCTAAGGCGCCAGACTCAAGGTTCAATACCTTCCGTAGAAGCGGGTGTTCTGGTCTCCCACTGGAGGCGTGGGTTCGAATCCCACTTCTGACACAACCTTTTCTGAAATCAGGAAAGAGACTCAGGAGCATCATGGCCAGGACTGAGAGGCTTAGGAGGACTTTCTACCTCCAGGCCATAAGGTTTCTGAACCTGAACATGCCATTGCATCTCATACCCTGATGTACATTGTGCTCTTGTATCCCTCACCAAATCCGTACTGCTACACTGGTAGCTTTATGTCTTGTTACCGTTCATTTTGAACATACTCCTCTGCTTGCATTTTTAGCTTGCTTTTTGCACTTTTTAACTTTAACAACTTGCACAGTCTACAAAAGAGCGCTTCAGGATGCATTTCACTACGTGTTGTACTTTGTATAACTATGTATGTGACAATTAAAGAATCTTGAATCTACGAGTAGAGAATTAACCTGTGCAAATTTGTCATACGATGAACATTCCCAGATAGCAAAATCTTTCTGGCCCGGATGTGACCCACATCACGCATTTTCATCTGGCCTACATATAGCATGGAATGATGGCGATTGAGCGGACCGCTCTAGGTTGCCGCATCAGGTTGGCACATGTGGGCCAGAGCAGGGCCTAATGTTAGCCACGAGTGGGCGGGCTCTGTTTGACATCTGGCCATATTGTGGCCCATTACCAGTTTCTGAACCTCACAGATGTTAACCTCATAAGAGCTACTTTTCAACAGGAACTGCATACAGTGCCTGATCATGTGTTTAAAACCAACAAAAGTCCAACGTCTTCAAGGATTTTAAATCTGAGGGAAAAAAAAAAACAATGTCCATGGACGTCTGGTGCTGGGTGGGTTCTGTCTTCTTGAGGTGGACACGCCCTTTACATTTACAGCATTTAGCATATCCGCATGCTATCTGGGTTCCATCTATAAATCCTTTAGTCACGGCAAGAGCCTGGTCATTTTGCTTGGACACTGAATATCATTAGACAGTGGACATTGTTAGGCCCTGTTAAGCTACAGTGTATTGGGAAATAAAGTGCTGAATTGGAATGAAGTGTCCTGACACTACCTGCACATTAATGCTCGTAACGATTGCTTTTTCAAGTAACCTCCTTCATTTACTACTGTATTACAGTGATGAGAACGCGAGTAGGCATGCCTTCACAAATAAACAATTCTGTAATAAATAACGATGTATTATAGTACGTTATTCTCAAAGGTTTATCCCCAGGAAAAACAAAACAAACAAAAACATGCAGTAGCCTTTTGAGTGCTAAGCATACTCCGCGCATAGCCCGACACGCCGCTGCCAGTAGAAGAACCGCGGTAGTAGAAGAAGCTTCCAGTAGCAATAAACGGAGTTCAATACATACAGTTTGTAAAGATGCGAGTGCAAAGCCACGGTGTCCGATGTTTGAAATGAGAAGCTGAAAACGGGTGTTCAGATGAGATTAGATAACCTTTAATCAAATCGAACGTATTTATATTGGCTAGGGAGTGACGGGGTGTCTAACCGGAGCGGAATTCTCGCTTCTATGCCGACTGTCACCCGCAGAAACGAACAGCCAAACCAACCTGCCCAACTCTGCCGACGCAACCGCACTGTAAACCCTGAGCTGCCGAAGCCAAACCGCTGTCCCGCAGGTACATTTAGTTCCTTTCGTCGCCACGGAGACTGAGTGACGCTCCGTCTGATCTCGGTCACTGGAACGGAAAGGGATCCGGTTCGCGCCATTAACTGCGGATTGCGCGCTAAACCCGCTGTCTGGAATACCCTCCGGTGTACCGCAGTCTGTTGTTAATCAGGCGGTGTGCGCATTCTCACGTGTTCCGAGCTTTAGAAATTAGTTTTGTCTTGATATATTGCAGTTTCGATTTATATATGTAGTATTGCGACATATTTTAATTAATCGAATCTTACATTAAGCTTTAATTGAGAATGAAAAAATAAAAATACATTTTATAGTACGCTATATATTGTGCGAAAAGTGATGCGTCGATGACAAATGTAGCGCCGTCCTCTCGCCACGCCTCTTTTTAAAGTTGCCTTTAAATTGGCGTTTTCCAAAGTCAGTACCATGCTAAGTAAAAAGCAATAGACGACAGGGTTGCAATAATGCGGGTGTTTCTGGCGGCTATTGTTATGGCTAAGTTGTTAATTGTATTTGGATCTAGATGTGAAAAACCATGTCCTGGTGAGTTTAACGCTCCTTGTCCATCTCCTTGTTATATAGCAGTTGTGTTAATGTAGAAGAATAATTAATTAGGCCTGCAAGTATTTGTCGTGGTTCACTGCTTGGTTGATTGATCCTTCCTTTTATGTGAACTGTGTCCTTTATCCTGCCAATGCCCATTTCTAAGTCATGGGTATGCCTAAATTGACTGACTGGGATGTTTTCCAGCTTGCCAATGGGTGGAGGATCCACATGGTTTATTCAAAATGCAACAACAAAACGCTCCAATTGCTGTCTTGTCCAGTCAAATTCCTCGATCTGACCAGAAACTCCTGCATGAATCTGAAATGGCAGCTTCTGAATGTTTAGCTAAATGGCTAACAACTTCTACTAAAGATGTTCGTCTGCCTTTGCATGCAGTTTGGTTTATTTAGTCTATCGGAATTAAGCCTATGGTATGGATTTTCCCATGTAGTCTGCAGAGCTGGTGCCTGTCCAACAAATGGGGGGAAGCTGCCATCAACATCAAGCTGTACCTGTGATTGCGACTGTCCTGGCAAATTGAAGTGCTGTGCATATGGAACTATCCGTACATGTGTGCAATCTACTTCTGGTAAGTGTCCCTGCTTTTGTGTGATCGTGTGTGTAAATGTGCTCCTTGTTCCCTAGTGACTGGGTAGGACTAGGGTGGCCACGGGCATGACTTGGCACTCACTCACCTGAGTGCCAGCTTGTAGCTGACAGGAAGTGGTGGCATCTGTATTGGTGTAATGTTAATGCCTTTGTCTGATCTTTGCTTCTGAAGGATATCCAGGTCTATGTCCCGTCATTACGACGAGTGCCACAACGTGTAAGGTTGACGGAGATTGTTCCAAGGGCTGGCAGTGTTATTCCAGTGGTTGTGGTAACCTGTGTGTACCTACAGCAGGTAATGTTGTGTGGTTGTAATTAAACCCAAAGTAATTGATGCTCTGTGGTGTGTGTATATAACCCCATTGCCTACTTCCTCTACAGGGAAGCGAGACGATTGACCCCCTCAAAGGGATGTTCGGTGGTCCCAGGATTCCCGATGTCCTGTGGGAATGTACACTGCTTGTCCCTGTGACTTACGGGGGTGCTTTCTGGTGCAATTCTGAATTGTGGTCAACTGAGCAATAAATGCTTGTTTGCAAAGCTTGCTGTGGGGTGCATTTTTGTGAGCTAGAAAGGGGTTTGAGGGAACTCCCTTTGCTGTTCTCCTGTGGGTGGTGTGGCTTACTGACTGAATTCAGTTATTCAATGCAAATACACAGAACCATGCTGCTATTTTGGGATGTGGATCACTAGTCTGCTACAGAAAGTGGCTGCTCATCAATGCAATCATTGTAGCAGCTGTGTTTCAGCTCTGGTGCTGCTAACTTTGGATGCAGACAGTTCAAATATCTGCTGCCCTTAGCAGCGAAGACTTGCTGTCAAGTTATGGTAGGTTTCAACAGCTCAGCTCTTGCCCAAACTTGGAAACGGCCAGTCCAAGACTGAAGGAGGCAAGGGACAACTCAATTATTGTCTTACTTGGAAGCAAGATTAGGTCGATACCCGATTAGGTTGATAACGTTTAAGGATAAACAATGGAAAATTTTGGGCTGGAGCGTCCTGCTATATTATAGTTATTCACCTTGAACCATTAGTCTGGTTTCATTAAATCGCAGGCATCCCTGGTTCTACTCTGGTCCCTTTGCGCTTCTTTCTTCTGCTTGCAAACATCCACCCTATAGTTCCCCCCCCTCTTAAATGGATAACATACTGTTCAGTACATGGCTTTCCCCTTTTACTTGGACATAAACTGCTGTCTCAAACATGTTTTCTCTACAGACTTTTGGTTTCAATTACAGACCAACCAAACTCAGTCATATATTTTTAATTTCTTCTGTAGCTAAACACTGGTTTTAACAGCCGTAGCTCATTTTCTTAAGTACGCCAATACAAATACTTGACGTGGTTTTTCAGCTTCCCAATTCAATTCTTTTATTGTGTACAAGTACGAGTACACTGAAATGCTTGCTTGCATGTGCTCCTGCAGACAGTGAACATAGACAAGATGGATAGACAACAGGATGACAAGTGAATGAATGATGGTGAATTATAAATAAGTAAATAAGACCAAAATCACAGGAATAAATAGAGACAGAGACAAAAATATATGTGTGGGTAGCAGTGGAGGTGACACAGGTTACTGATTGTTCATGAGTCTGATTGCAGTTGGGTAGAAACTGTTCCTAAACCTGGAGGTGCGCGTCCGAATGGACTTCAGTCGCTCCCCAGATGGGAGGAGGGTGAAAAGTGACAGTGCAGGGTGGCTGTGGTCCCGTCTGATAGTTCACTTTCCTGAGACAGCGTTGTCTTAAAATGGATGAGAGAGGGATATAGGGCTCTCGAAGGAACAAACAGGCACGCTTAGGTTCACTCAAATACACTTTAATAAGTAATACAAAATGATCTCGCATTAACACCAATACTAAGCTATCATATTGAAGGCAATGCAAAATAACTCGTACTACAACGGGTATCAAATAATATATATCTTATAGCTAATAGTATTAGGTGCAAAGGTACGAATATATATATAGAAAAGAAGCAATAATACATAAAAGAAGCAAGGAAACATAAAAAGTTACGAAATATTATCACAAGCGGCAATAATTTACTCGCAACAATCAATGGAAAGCATAAGCAGTTGCAAAGCTATTTACACTCGGACGTGCTATCATCACCCACCTTCACACATGGACTGGGGAGCCCTTTCAGTCCTGGCAGGAGACCAACACGTGAGTTCCGAGAAAAGTGCCGGGCGATGCGTGCTCTATCCCACGGCTGAACTCCGGTCAGTACTGGGATCTCCCCCTTCCTTTATACTAAATTTAGAGTTGCGTGTGGGCAGGGGGTAAGCTGGCCAGGCTCACCTCTTCCCCCCAGGCAATATAGTGTGCTCCAATTGCCCCTTTTGTCCGAGTGATGCTGCTTGCGATAACATACTACAATAGGCGTCCTTGCGCAATGCCTCCCTGTTCCCCCCTAAAGGCAATATAGGGTGCTGTATACCGACCCCCCACCCTATCTCCCGAAACCAAGATAAGCATCCTGCATGCCTGTTACGACCCTGTCTAGGGGTTAGGGTGTAACAGAGGAAGGGAATGGGGAAAGGGGAACACAGGGTGTGGTGTACAAGGGAACACACGTGGACAAAGGGGATATTTTTATAGTTTTTTTATATATTTTATTCACGCAAGACAGACACATAACAGCAAACCTGGTGCAAGAGCTTCAGGAGTGATAAAGGCCAAAACAATAAACAAAACCCCAACTACCGAACGAAACCCAAGTCTAACTGAACTACCAAAGAACACAGAAACAACAAAACCTATACCTAACTCCCTATCCAAATCAGTGGACACAAAGTATAACAAAACAAAACGGCAACCACTCCCTACGCACCAGATACATACACAAACACACATACAAGCCAAAGCGTAAAGTCCGAGGGGCGCGCGAAGTCGTAAACCAAAAACCGGGCGAAAGATCGAAAACCAGAAATCAAACAAAACCAGGGCAGAAGTACAGAGAAGGGCAAAGCGAGAAATCGTAATCCGAGAAACCAAAACCGTCATACACAATAATCATTCAAATAAGCAAACCAAAACACAATCCAAAATATGAGCAGAGCTCTCGAGGGTACTTTCTGTCCGGCTTTTCACTTCCGCCGGACGGAAGTGACGGCCGGCTTGCGGGGAAAGGTGGGCGGGGTCCAGACGGGGAGGCGGAGCAAGGGTCGAGCTGAGTGGTCCTGGTGGAGGGGGCGGAGCGAACAGCAGCAGGACGTAACAATGCCGATCTAATGGCCCAGATGAGCATCCTGGCTTCTCTTTATGAGCCCAAGTTATTTATGGCAAAATTAGGTTTTACAGGGGATCGGTAAATAACATGTTCGTGCAGTTTAGTAACATTCGGGGTGAATCATGGACGATTGATCTGAATTTCAGGACGATCAGTCCACACGCGATCGGAATTAATCCACAATTACAACTTTCCAGAATATTATAGTAAAGTTAATTCCATGTCACGTGGGTGACGTAATCGTCCGCGAATTCATCCTAATACAAGCGTGTAGTGTGGATGTCGCGGATCGCAGGCAGCTGTGTGCCCGTGATCTTCTGTGCTGAGTGCACCAGCCGCTGCAGAGCTCTGTTGTCCTGAACTGACAGAATCTGCACAGGGGTGTGGGGGACATCCGGGCTTTCCTCAGTCTCCTGAGGAAGTAGAGGCGTTGTTGGGCTTTCTTGACTGTTGCCGTAGTGTGACTTGACCATTTGAGGTCATCAGTGAGGGTGACTCCGAGGAACCTAAAGCTGCTGATCTGCTCCACAGCCTCACCTCCGATGTAGATGGGGCTGTGCTCTGTTGACTGTTTTGCGGAAATCCACAATCATCTCCTTAGTTTTGTTGACGTTGAGGGAGAGGTTGTTGTCCTGACACCATTCTTCCAGGAGTCTGACCTCCTCCCTATAGGCCGTCTCATCGTCCTCGCTGATCAGACCTATTACGGCGGTATCGTCAGCAAACTTCAGGATGGTGTTGGAGCTGTACTTAGCTACGCAGTCATGTGTATAGAGAGAGTAAAGCAGGGGGCTCAGCACACTGCCCTACGGGGTGCCAGTGTTGATGGTGATGACGGAGGAGGTTTTTCCACCAATACGCACTGGCTGACGTCTGTTGGTGAGGGAATCCGGTACCCAGTTGCACAGTGAAGAGCTAATCCCCAGATCCAGGAGTTTAGTGATGAGCTGGGATGGAATGACGGTGTGAAATGCAGAGCTGTAGTCCACAAACAGCAGCCTGGCATAACAGTTCTTGTTTTCCAGATGAGACAGGGTGGTGTGGAGTGTTATGGAGATGGCATCCTCCGTGGACCTGTTGCTAAGATAGGCAAACTGGAAGGGGTCCAGACTGTCAGGGATGATGTCCTTGATGTGTTCTAGCACCAGCCTCTCGAAGCACTTCATGGCTATGAACCGCCCAGTAGCGCTTACCATTAAGGCAGTCTGTTTTATTTTTCTTAGGGACAGGGATGATGGCTGAGTGCCTGAAGCAGGTGGGGACAGATGAGACTCTCAGAGATGTATCAAAAATATCCGTAAAGACAGCAGCTAGTTGGTCGCAACATGTTTTTAAGACGCGACCCGAAACTCCGTCTGGGCCGGGTGCTTTACGGATGTTGAGTCGGGAAAAAGTCCTCCTCACGTCATCCTCGGAGAGCTTCAGGCTGGAGTCTTGTGGCGCTGCTTCAGTCTTTGAAGCTTCTTCCACCTCCCTTTCGCTCAGAGCTTTCGGGATGGCCCTCACAGTAATGAATCGCACATATTCATCTGATTCATGTGCATGATTGTTATTGCAATGTTTGTGCTCATTCTCAACACTCTGAGATTCACTGCTGTATCCTTCCCCAAATATTGCTAACCATCCCCTTTGATGACAAACTCATCATATTCATTAGCATCTGATCCTAGTTTCACACTTGAAACCTGAAACTTTTACAGGTAATGGTTGACTAAATGAATAAGCAGACAATTTTCTCTCTGCCTCTGGAACATAAGTAGTCCACACCTTGAACCATCAATCAGGGTTCATTAATTGGAATCATAAGAATGGTATTTTCGTCCTATATACTTTCAAAAATATTTCTATACCATTACATTCATGGCACTTCTGAGCTCTTGCTGGGCATTTCGGGTCTTTGCCAAAAATGACCTGCACTTCCACGTAGCAATGCTGTTCTGACTTACTTTTCTGTGGGTGTTGTGGTCATTTGGGTTTTGCTTTGTTGTGTCTTTGCCCTGTGCAGTTCACACTTTCCTTCCTTGTCGATGTAATGCCTTCCTCGAACGTCGCTAACAAGGGCTCCTCAATCCTCTCGCAGAACGACGCAACTTCCAACGCCCGGCCGAGAGTGCATAGTCTCTAGCTGCTTGTCTGAGTCTATATGCAAATTGCTGCACTGTTTCCCCCAGCTTTTGTGAGAGTGCATGAAACGAGGGCGACACAAAATCTACCTTAACGTGCGATACAAAATAAGCATTCAAAGCCCACACTGCGGCATCATAATCGACCGCGTCGCCTGTATTCAGCAAGGTGGAGAATATGTGCTGCACGTCAGGCCCCGCACGATGTAAAAGCAACGCTCTCCTCTGCTGCCTAGTCACAGCTGTTGTATCAGCATTAACTATAAGTCCTTTCTCATTGGCAAAAAGTTCAAATGATGTTTGAACCATCTCATCCATTTTGCATCTGAAATAGCTTTAAAGCACTCGAACATCAGAACACTCACTTTATCCATATTGGTAGTACTCTCCCCTACTCATGACCACCCAGTTGTCATTGCCTGTATTATATTTTGTTATGTTTATTCACCTTGAACCATCAATCAGGGTTCATTAATTGGAATCACAAATCAAATTATTATTATTAATTGAACCAGTCCAAAGTCGTCAGGATGGCTGAGTGGTCTAAGGCGCCAGACTCAAGGTTCAATACCTTCCATAGAAACGGGTGTTCTGGTCTCCCACTGGAGGCGTGGGTTCGAATCCCACTTCTGACACAACCTTTTCTGAAATCAGGAAAGAGACTCAGGAGCATCATGGCCAGGACTGAGAGGCTTAGGAGGACTTTCTACCTCCAGGCCATAAGGTTTCTGAACCTGAACATGCCATTGCTCCTCACACCCTGATGTACATTGTGCTCTTGTATCCCTCACCAAATCCGCACTGCTACACTGGTCGCTTTATGTCTTGTTACCGTTCATTTTGAACATACTCCTCTGCTTGCATTTTTAGCTTGCTTTTTGCACTTTTTAACTTTAACAACTTGCACAGTCTACAAAAGAGCGCTTCAGGATGCATTTCACTACGTGTTGTACTTTGTATAACTATGTATGTGACAATTAAAGAATCTTGAATCTACGAGTAGAGAAGTAACCTGTGCAAATTTGTCATACGATGAACATTCCCAGATAGCAAAATCTTTCTGGCCCAGATGTGGCCCACATCACTCATTTTCATCTGGCCTACATATAGCATGGAATGATGGCGATTGAGCGGACCGCTCTAGGTTGCCGCATCAGGTTGGCACATGTGGGTCAGAGCAGGGCCTAATGTTAGCCACGAGTGGGCGGGCTCTGTTTGACATCTGGCCATATTGTGGCCCATTACCAGTTTCTGAACCTCACAGATGTTAACCTCATAAGAGCTACTTTTCAACAGGAACTGCATACAGTCCCTGATCATGTGTTTAAAACCAACAAAAGTCCAACGTCTTCAAGGATTTTAAATCTGAGGGAAAAAAAAAAACAATGTCCATGGACGTCTGGTGCTGGGTGGGTTCTGTCTTCTTGAGGTGGACACGCCCTTTACATTTACAGCATTTAGCATTAGGCCCATATCCACATGCTATCTGGGTTCCATCTATAAATCCTTTAGTCACGGCAAGAGCCTGGTCATTTTGCTTGGACACTGAATATCATTAGACAGTGGACATTGTTAGGCCCTGTTAAGCCACAGTACATTGGGAAATAAAGTGTTGAATTGGAATGAAGTGTCCTGACACTACCTGCACATTAATGCTCGTAAGGATTGCTTTTTCAAGTAACCTCCTTCATTTACTACTGCCTTCACAAATAAACAATTCTGTAATAAATAACGATGTATTATAGTACGTTATTCTCAAAGGTTTATCCCCAAGAAAAACAAAACAAACAAAAACATGCAGTAGCCTTTTGAGTGCTAAGCATACTCCGCGCATAGCCCGACACGCCGCTGCCAGTAGAAGAACCGCGGTAGTAGAAGAAGCTTCCAGTAGCAATAAACGGAGTTCAATACATACAGTTTGTAAAGATGCGAGTGCAAAGCCACGGTGTCCGATGTTTGAAATGAGAAGCTGAAAACGGGTGTTCAGATGAGATTAGATAACCTTTGATCAAATCGAATTTATGTATATTGGCTAGGGAGTGACGGGGTGTCTAACCGGAACGGAATTCTCGCTTCTATGCCGACTGTCGCCCGCAGAAACGATCAGCCAAACCAACCTGCCCAACTCTGCCGACGCAACCGCACTGTAAACCCTGAGCTGCCGAAGCCAAACCGCTGTCCCGCAGGTACATTTAGTTCCTTTCGTCGCCACGGAGACTGAGTGACGCTCCGTCTGATCTCGGTTTCTGGAACGGAAAGGGATCCGGTTCGCGCCATTAACTGCGGATTGCGCGCTAAACCCGCTGTCTGGAATACCCTCCGGTGTACCGCAGTCTGTTGTTAATCAGGCGGTGTGCGCATTCTCACGTGTTCTGAGCTTTAGAAATTAGTTTTGTCTTGATATATTGCCGTTTCGATTTATATATGTAATATTGCGACATATTTTAATTAATCGAATCTTACATTAAGCTTTAATTGAGAATGAAAAAATAAAAATACATTTTATACTACGGTATATATTGTGCGAAAAGTGATGCGTCGATGACAAATGTAGCGCCGTCCTCTCGCCACGCCTCTTTTTAAAGTTGCCTTTAAATTGGCGTTTTCCAAAGTCAGTACCATGCTAAGTAAAAAGCAATAGACGACAGGGTTGCAATAATGCGGGTGTTTCTGGCGGCTATTGTTATGGCTAAGTTGTTAATTGTATTTGGATTTAGATGTGAAGAACCATGTCCTGGTGAGTTTAACGCTCCTTGTCCATCTCCTTGTTATATAGCAGTTGTGTTAATGTCGAAGAATAATTAATTAGGCCTGCAAGTATTTGTCGTGGTTCACTGCTTGGTTGATTGATCCTTCCTTTTACGTGAACTGTGTCCCTTATCGTGCCAATGCCCATTTCTAAGTCATGGGTATGCCTAAATTGACTGACAGCTTGGCAATGGGTGGAGGATCCACATAGTTTATTCAAAATGTACCAACAAAATGCTCCAATTGCTGTCTTGTCCAGTCAAATTCCTTGATCTGACCAGAAACTCCTGCATGAATCTGAAATGGCAGCTTCTGAATGTTTAGCTAAATGGCTAACAACTTCTACTAAAGATGTTCTTGTCTGCCTTTTGCATGCAGTTTGGTTTATTTACTCTATTGGAGTTGAGCCTATGGTATGGATTTTCCCATGTAGTCTGCAGAGCTGGTGCCTGTCCAACAAATGGGGGGAGGCTGCCATCAACATCAAGCTGTACCTGTGATTGCGACTGTCCTGGCAAATTGAAGTGCTGTGCATATGGAACTATCCGTACATGTGTGCAATCTACTTCTGGTAAGTGTCCCTGCTTTTGTGCGTGTGTGTGTGTGTCTCGTGACCTAGTGACTGGGTAGGACTAGGGTGGCCACGGGCATGACTTGGCACTCACTCACCTGAGTGCCAGCTTGTAGCTGACAGGAAGTGGTGGCATCTGTATTGGTGTAATGTTAATGCCTTTGTCTGATCTTTGCTTCTGAAGGATATCCAGGTCTATGTCCCGTCATTACGACGAGTGCCACAACGTGTAAGGTTGACAGAGATTGTTCCAAGGGCTGGAAGTGTTATTCCAGTGGTTGTGGTAACCTGTGTGTACCTACAGCAGGTAATGTTGTGTGGTTGTAATTAAACCCAAAGTAATTGATGCTCTGTGGTGTGTACACGTATATAACCCCGTTGCCTACTTCCTCTACAGGGAAGCGAGACGATTGATCCCCTCAAAGGGATGTTCAGTGGTCCCAGGATTCCCACTGTCCTGGGCCATTGCAATGCTGCCAGATGTCCTGTGGGAATGTACACTGCTTGTCCCTGTGACTTAGGGGGGCTTTCTGGTGCAATTCTGAATTGTGGTCTACTGAGCAATAAATGCTTGTGTGCGAAGCTTGCTGTGGGGTGCATTTTTGTGAGCTAGAAATGGGCTTGCGGGAACTCCCTTTGCTGTTCTCCTGGGGGTGGTGTGGCTTAAATTGACTGACTGAATTCAATTGTCAATGCAACTATACACTGACCCATAACCCCATTTGGGGATGTAGGTCACTGGTCCACAGCAGAAAATGGCTGCTCATCCAATGCAGTTATTCTAGTAGCTGTGTCTTGCCTCTGGTGCTGCGACAATTGAATACAGATTTAAAGATCTGCTACCACATTGGGCCCTCAGATCAATCCATTTTAGTTCAATATTTTTGGATTCAAAAATCTGACATCAGCTGGTAGCGTTCAGAAACGGGAAACATAATTAGGTTCCTCCCCCGACATTTGTGTAGTTGTCACCGTACAGAGCAGACAATGCCCTTTTAAGGCAAAATTGTCATACATGGTTCTCTGAACAAAATGAGTCTTTGTATATTAAGTTGCAGAAATCAAATTCTTAAACCATGGAGTACGACTAGAGAACTTTAAAATGTTGTGTGGACCTGCCCTATAAATATTGGAGAAACTGTAAATAAAACTGGTGGACAAATTGGCAACACCTGTGGCTGGAGCGTCCTGCTATATTATACTTATTCACCTTGAACCATCAATCTGGTTTCATTAAATAACTGCTGTCTCAAACATGTTTTCTCTACAGACTTTTGGTTTCAATTACAGACCAACCAAACTCAGTCATATATTTTTAATTTCTTCTGTAGCTAAACACTTGTTTTAACAGCCGTAGCTCATTTTCTTAAGTACGCCAATACAAATACTTGACGTGGTTTTTCAGCTTCCCAATTCAATTCTTTTATTGTGTACAAGTATGAGTACCGTGTACAATGAAATGCTTGCATGTGCTCCTGCAGACAGTGAACATAGACAAGATGGATAGACAACAGGATGACAAGTGAATGAGTGAATTATAAGTAAATAAGACCAAAATCACAGGAATAAATAGACAGAGACAAAAATATGTGTGGGGGGGGGGGGTAACAGTGGAGGTGACACAGGTTACTGATTGTTCATGAGTCTGATTGCAGTTGGGTAGAAACTGTTCCTAAACCTGGAGGTGCGCGTCCGAATGGACTTCAGTCGCTCCCCAGATGGGAGGAGGGTGAAAAGTGACAGTGCAGGGTGGCTGTGGTCCCGTCTGATAGTTCACTTTCCTGAGACAGCGTTGTCTTAAAATGGATGAGAGAGGGATATAGGGCTCTCGAAGGAACAAACAGGCACGCTTAGGTTCACTCAAATACACTTTAATAAGTAATACAAAATGATCTCGCATTAACACCAATACTAAGCTATCATATTGAAGGCAATGCAAAATAACTCGTACTACAACGGGTATCAAATAATATATATCTTATAGCTAATAGTATTAGGTGCAAAGGTACGAATATATATATAGAAAAGAAGCAATAATACATAAAAGAAGCAAGGAAACATAAAAAGTTACGAAATATTATCACAAGTGGCAATAATTTACTCGCAACAATCAATGGAAAGCATAAGCAGTTGCAAAGCTATTTACACTCGGACGTGCTATCATCACCCACCTTCACACATGGACTGGGGAGCCCTTTCAGTCCTGGCAGGAGACCAACACGTGAGTTCCGAGAAAAGTGCCGGGCGATGCGTGCTCTATCCCACGGCTGAACTCCGGTCAGTACTGGGATCTCCCCCTTCCTTTATACTAAATTTAGAGTTGCGTGTGGGCAGGGGGTAAGCTGGCCAGGCTCACCTCTTCCCCCCAGGCAATATAGTGTGCTCCAATTGCCCCTTTTGTCCGAGTGATGCTGCTTGCGATAACATACTACAATAGGCGTCCTTGCGCAATGCCTCCCTGTTCCCCCCTAAAGGCAATATAGGGTGCTGTATACCGACCCCCCACCCTATCTCCCGAAACCAAGATAAGCATCCTGCATGCCGATCTAATGGCCCAGATGAGCATCCTGGCTTCTCTTTATGAGCCCAAGTTATTTATGGCAAAATTAGGTTTTACAGGGGATCGGTAAATAACATGTTCGTGCAGTTTAGTAACATTCGGGGTGAATCATGGACGATTGATCTGAATTTCAGGACGATCAGTCCACACGCGATCGGAATTAATCCACAATTACAACTTTCCAGAATATTATAGTAAAGTTAATTCCATGTCACGTGGGTGACGTAATCGTCCGCGAATTCATCCTAATACAAGCGTGTAGTGTGGATGTCGCGGATCGCAGGGAGCTGTGTGCCCGTGATCTTCTGTGCTGAGTGCACCAGCCGCTGCAGAGCTCTGTTGTCCTGAACTGACAGAATCTGCACAGGGGTGTGGGGGACATCCGGGCTTTCCTCAGTCTCCTGAGGAAGTAGAGGCGTTGTTGGGCTTTCTTGACTGTTGCCGTAGTGTGACTTGACCATTTAAGGTCATCAGTGAGGGTGACTCCGAGGAACCTAAAGCTGCTGACCTGCTCCACAGCCTCACCTCCGATGTAGATGGGGCTGTGCTCTGTTGTCTGTTTGCGGAAATCCACAATCATCTCCTTAGTTTTGTTGACGTTGAGGGAGAGGTTGTTGTCCTGACACCATTCTTCCAGGAGTCTGACCTCCTCCCTATAGGCCGTCTCATCGTCCTCGCTGATCAGACCTATTACGGCGGTATCGTCAGCAAACTTCAGGATGGTGTTGGAGCTGTACTTAGCTACGCAGTCATGGGTGTAGAGAGAGTAAAGCAGGGGGCTCAGCACACTGTCCTGCGGGGTGCCAGTGCTGATGGTGATGATGGAGGAGGTTTTTCCACCAGTACGCACTGGCTGAGGTCTGTTGGTGAGGGAATCCAGTACCCAGTTGCGCAGTGAAGAGCTAATCCCCAGATCCAGGAGTTTAGTGATGAGCTGGGATGGAATGACGGTGTTAAATACGGAGCTGTAGTCCACAAACAGCAGCCTGGCATAACAGTTCATGTTTTCCAGATGAGACAGGGTGGTGTGGAGTGTTATGGAGATGGCATCCTCCGTGGACCTGTTGCTATGATAGGCAAACTGGAAGGGGTCCAGACTGTCAGGGATGATGTCCTTGATGTGTTCTAGCACCAGCCTCTCGAAGCACTTCATGGCTATGGGAGTAAGCGGTACTGGACGGTAATCATTAAGGCAGTCTGTTTTATTTTTCTTAGGGACAGGGATGATGGCTGAGTGCTTGAAGCAGGTGGGGACAGATGAGACTCTCAGAGACGTATCAAAAATATCCGTAAAGACAGCAGCTAGTTGGTCGCAACATGTTTTTAAGACGCGACCTGAAACTCCGTCTGGGCCGGGTGCTTTACGGATGTTGAGTCGGGAAAAAGTCCTCCTCACGTCATCCTCGGAGAGCTTCAGGCTGGAGTCTTGTGGCGCTGCTTCAGTCTTTGAAGCTTCTTCCACCTCCCTTTCGCTCAGAGCTTTCGGGATGGCCCTCACAGTAATGAATCGCACATATTCATCTGATTCATGTGCATGATTGTTATTGCAATGTTTGTGCTCATTCTCAACACTCTGAGATTCACTGCTGTATCCTTCCCCAAATATTGCTAACCATCCCCTTTGATGACAAACTCATCATATTCATTAGCATCTGATCCTAGTTTCACACTTGAAACCTGAAACTTTTACAGGTAATGGTTGACTAAATGAATAAGCAGACAATTTTCTCTCTGCCTCTGGAACATAAGTAGTCCACACCTTGAACCATCAATCAGGGTTCATTAATTGGAATCATAAGAATGGTATTTTCGTCCTATATACTTTCAAAAATATTTCTATACCATTACATTCATGGCACTTCTGAGCTCTAGCTGGGCATTTCGGGTCTTTGCCAAAATGACCTGCACTTCCACGTAGCAACGCTGTTCTGACTTACTCTTCTGTGGGTGTTGTAGCTGTACTTACTTGAAGAGAACTTTAGCCAAGAGGAATACCCAGCAAAGGATGCCATTCTTTCACTGACCAACACCAATCAGGAATACAAATCAATTAGCCCTGAAGAAGACCTAAATCAGAAGAGGGGGGAGGACGCTGGCGTGTTTTGTCGCCGCTTCCCTTTTATGCTTTTTATACCTTTTATGCTTTATGTTTTATGCTTTATGCTCTCCCCTAGGTAGTTTGACTGCTACCTAGTTGTTTTATGGTTTGTAATCTACAAACTACAAGCCATTATTTATTGAACTGAACTGGCTCTGTCGAGCTCCATGTAGCCCCCGATCTTCACCGCAGTCGATTCCCGTACCTCGTAAGCCGACTTCCACTCACCATCTGGCGTCGTCAGCATCTGTCTGCCTGACTCTCGGCCACTCGATGACGGGAAAGAAGCTGCTGGGCTGTGGCTACAAGTTTTTCTGCTGCGGGTTTGTCCTGGTCTCCATTATCTTTCTGGCTTTCTCATCCAGTCGCCGGCGGACCTCTTCAGCGGCTGGCGGCATGACGCTCACGTACACCGCCGCACAGCTACTTAGCCTCGATACATACACTCGCCCAGTGTGTATGTCCACCATCGGGGAACATGGACTTCTACGCCGACCTCGTTACATCCATAGAAGCTCCCGGAGAAAATTCATCTATCATCGTCACTCCAACCACTGTGCTCCATATCCACGCTTCGCTTCAAAAATCCCGGCTCTCTGGTCAGTAACCGGCGCACATTGGCGACGTCATCAGAACACTGTCGCGCTTGATACATGTAACACGGCGGAGTGTGGGTTTCGCGGAGCGGACTGGACTGTACTGCGCCCCCTACAGAGACATGTTGTTCCTCCAATGGTCAAAATTGAACTCTTCAATACACAGTCCATGTCAAAAAAGGCATCCTTCTTACAGGAGCATATCCTTGAAAATGGATTAGATCTCCTGTGCCTTACTGAAACATGGCATGAGCCAGAAGTGTTTTATACCTTAAATGAATCCTGCCCCCCTGGCTACTCTTACCTTGAGAAGGCACGCAGCACTGGTCGTGGTGGTGGCCTTGCTGCAATACATAGTCAGGACTTGGAGCTATCTTCCATTCCACTACCTGTACTCTCAACATTTGAATGCCTTGCATTCAAATGCAAGCCTCCTTTATCTTTAACATTTCTTCTTGTTTATCGCCCTCCAAAACCCAACTCAGCTTTCCTCCTGGAGTTTCAGGACCTTCTCAGCACACTCTACACAACCTCTGCCAACATTATGTTACTCGGTGACTTTAACATTCATGTTGACACCCCCTCCTGCCACTCTGCTGCTGAGTTCCTCCATCTACTCGACTCTTTAAATCTGCAGCAACATGTTGATGCCCCCACTCACTCCAAGGGACACACACTTGACCTGGTAATATCAAGCTATGTTCCCATTAAAAAGTTACAGGTACGTGATCTAGGGCTGTCGGACCACAAAGCCATCTACATGGAGCTGCCTTTCTCCTACTCATCACACTGTAAACCAGAGCGGCAAATCAACTTTAGGTCTATTAAAAACATTGACCCTGACGCCCTAGCTCTAGACCTGCAACACATATCCTGTGACCCTACCACTTTTTCCTCAGTTACTGAAACAGTGGATTTTTACAATCATTCTCTGTCCAGCCTCCTAGACCACCATGCCCCCGTCAGAACCCGCACGGTGACCTTCTCACGTTCAGCCCCCTGGTACACCAGTGAGCTGCGGAGGATGAAATCTGCTGGACGTATCCTTGAACGGCGCTTCAAGGCTTCTGGACTCACCGTTCATATGCAGGCCTATAGGGAACATCAAAAGGCCTATGCCAAATCCCTCAAAGATGCACGGTCCCGGTTTTATTCCAATATCATCAACAGCGACCCTAGGAACTCGAGACAACTTTTTTCCACCATTAATCACCTTCTCCAGCCACAAACGACCTCTCCCTCGGATGCCACTGTGGAAAATTGCAATAACTTAATGAACTTCTTTAGATATAAAATAATAACCATCCGCTCCCTTCTCTCCAGTCCTCCTAGCCCATCAGCCACTTTCACCACTTTATCTGACTCACTGCCGGGACCTTCCAGACCTCTCAGCCACTTCTCCACCGTTACTCTGCAAGAGGTTGAGGCAATCATCACTAAGATGAAACCATCCACTTGCGTGTTGGACCCCTTCCCCACAGTTCTGGTAAAATCCAATCTTGCAATCCTCAGCCCCCTCATTACCCAAGTGATAAACCTTTCCCTTCAAGCTGGTCATGTTCCACCTGCACTCAAAAATGCTGTCATTAGGCCACTTCTTAAAAAACACACACTAGATCCTGATCAATTTTTTAACTACAGACCCATATCTAACCTCCCATTTCTCTCAAAGGTGCTGGAAAAAGTAGTGGCTTCCCAACTTCATAACCATCTGAAACTAAATAGTTTATATGAAACATTTCAGTCTGGTTTCCGTCAGGGCCACAGCACGGAAACAGCGCTGGTTAGAGTGACCAATGACCTGCTCATGACAGCTGACGCTGGTTCCCCATCCATTCTCATTCTTCTGGATCTGTCCGCCGCTTTTGACACCGTCGACCACAATATCCTATTGCACCGCCTACATACCACCTGCGGCCTCTCCAACTCCGTCTACGACTGGTTCTCTTCCTTTCTTTCTGGAAGAACTGAGTACGTTGCCCTGGGGAAAGCCAAATCAGATACCCACATTGTCACCTGTGGGGTTCCCCAGGGCTCGGTACTAGGACCTACTCTTTTCACCCTTTATCTGCTCCCTCTTGGTCGTGTTATCAGCACACATGGACTATCATTCCACTGCTACGCTGACGACACACAGCTTTACTTAAAAATGGATTTTAATCACCCCAACCACTCTGCACTTTCGTATTCTGCCGCTCTCACCACCTGCCTGGAGGACATAAAGGCGTGGATGAAGCTCAACTTTTTGCAGCTAAACAGCTCCAAAACTGAGGCCATCCTAGTCGGCACTCCACACCAAGTTTCCACTACCACCATCACCAGCATCTCTTTTTCAGATCAGGACATTCCATTATCTTCAGTTGTCACCAACCTCGGTGTAAAAATGGACCCCCATCTCACCTACGATACTCACATCCAACAGCTGTGCAAAGCCTCTTTTTACCACCTCAGGAACATCGCCAAACTCCGTCCATTACTCACCCTGGCAGATGCAGAAAAGCTGGTGCACGCCTTTGTCTCCTCCAGGCTGGACTATTGCAATGCGCTCCTCATCGGGATCCCTAGCAAGAGCATTCAAAAACTTCAATACGTGCAGAACAGCGCTGCTAGGATCCTGATGAGGGTGCGAAAATTCAACCACATCACTCCCATTCTTAAAACACTCCATTGGCTCCCTGTTTCACTCCGCATTGAATATAAGGTCTCCCTCCTCACCCACCAATGTCTCCACGGAACTGCTCCTACATACCTCAAAGATCTCCTCACTCCTCAGACATCCGTACGTTCCCTCCGCTCCTCCTCCACCTTCCTTCTTAAAACCCAAAGGACAAAACTGCGCACAATGGGGGATCGGGCCTTTTGCTCTGCGGCCCCTCGTCTTTGGAATGCCCTCCCAGACCATCTGAGGGCACCACAGAATGTAGCCGCTTTTAAATGTGGCCTAAAGACCCACCTATTTAAACGAGCATTTCATTGCTGACTTTATGTGTTTTTATGTGCTGATTTTACTTTGTAGCACTTTGAGATTTGTTTTAATGAAAAGTGCGTTAGAAATAAAATTTATTATTATTATTATTATTATTGTGGTCATTTGGGTTTCGCTTTGTTGTGTCTTTGCCCTGTGCAGTTCACACTTTCCTTCCTTGTCGATGTAATGCCTTCCTCGAACGTCGCTAACAAGGACTCCTCAATCCTCTCGCAGAACGACGCAACTTCCAACGCCCGGCCGAGAGTGCATAGTCACTAGCTGCTTGTCTGAGTCTACATGCAAATTGCCGCACTGTTTCCCCCAGCTTTTGTGAGAGTGCATGAAACGAGAGTGACACAAAATCTACCTTAACGTGCGATACAAAATAAGCATTCAAAGCCCACACTGCGGCATCATAATCGACCGCGTCGCCTGTATTCAGCAAGGTGGAGATAATGTGCTGCACGTCAGGCCCCGCACGATGTAAAAGCAACGCTCTCCTCTGCTGCCTAGTCACAGCTGTTGTATCAGCATTAACTATAAGTCCTTTCTCATTGGCAAAAAGTTCAAATGATGTTTGAACCATCTCATCCATTTTGCATCTGAAATAGCTTTAAAGCACTCGAACATCAGAACACTCACTTTATCCATATTGGTAGTACTCTCCCCTACTCATGACCACCCAGTTGTCATTGCCTGTATTATATTTTGTTATGTTTATTCACCTTGAACCATCAATCAGGGTTCATTAATTGGAATCACAAATCAAATTATTATTAATTAAATCAGTCACAAGTTGTCAGGATGGCCGAGTGGTCTAAGGCGCCAGACTCAAGGTTCAATACCTTCCGTAGAAGCGGGTGTTCTGGTCTCCCACTGGAGGCGTGGGTTCGAATCCCACTTCTGACACAACCTTTTCTGAAATCAGGAAAGAGACTCAGGAGCATCATGGCCAGGACTGAGAGGCTTAGGAGGACTTTCTACCTCCAGGCCATAAGGTTTCTGAACCTGAACATGCCATTGCATCTCATACCCTGATGTACATTGTGCTCTTGTATCCCTCACCAAATCCGTACTGCTACACTGGTAGCTTTATGTCTTGTTACCGTTCATTTTGAACATACTCCTCTGCTTGCATTTTTAGCTTGCTTTTTGCACTTTTTAACTTTAACAACTTGCACAGTCTACAAAAGAGCGCTTCAGGATGCATTTCACTACGTGTTGTACTTTGTATAACTATGTATGTGACAATTAAAGAATCTTGAATCTACGAGTAGAGAATTAACCTGTGCAAATTTGTCATACGATGAACATTCCCAGATAGCAAAATCTTTCTGGCCCGGATGTGACCCACATCACGCATTTTCATCTGGCCTACATATAAGCATGGAATGATGGCGATTGAGCGGACCGCTCTAGGTTGCCGCATCAGGTTGGCACATGTGGGCCAGAGCAGGGCCTAATGTTAGCCACGAGTGGGCGGGCTCTGTTTGACATCTGGCCATATTGTGGCCCATTACCAGTTTCTGAACCTCACAGATGTTAACCTCATAAGAGCTACTTTTCAACAGGAACTGCATACAGTGCCTGATCATGTGTTTAAAACCAACAAAAGTCCAACGTCTTCAAGGATTTTAAATCTGAGGGAAAAAAAAAAACAATGTCCATGGACGTCTGGTGCTGGGTGGGTTCTGTCTTCTTGAGGTGGACACGCCCTTTACATTTACAGCATTTAGCATATCCGCATGCTATCTGGGTTCCATCTATAAATCCTTTAGTCACGGCAAGAGCCTGGTCATTTTGCTTGGACACTGAATATCATTAGACAGTGGACATTGTTAGGCCCTGTTAAGCTACAGTGTATTGGGAAATAAAGTGCTGAATTGGAATGAAGTGTCCTGACACTACCTGCACATTAATGCTCGTAACGATTGCTTTTTCAAGTAACCTCCTTCATTTACTACTGTATTACAGTGATGAGAACGCGAGTAGGCATGCCTTCACAAATAAACAATTCTGTAATAAATAACGATGTATTATAGTACGTTATTCTCAAAGGTTTATCCCCAGGAAAAACAAAACAAACAAAAACATGCAGTAGCCTTTTGAGTGCTAAGCATACTCCGCGCATAGCCCGACACGCCGCTGCCAGTAGAAGAACCGCGGTAGTAGAAGAAGCTTCCAGTAGCAATAAACGGAGTTCAATACATACAGTTTGTAAAGATGCGAGTGCGAGTGCAAAGCCACGGTGTCCGATGTTTGAAATGAGAAGCTGAAAACGGGTGTTCAGATGAGATTAGATAACCTTTAATCAAATCGAACGTATTTATATTGGCTAGGGAGTGACGGGGTGTCTAACCGGAGCGGAATTCTCGCTTCTATGCCGACTGTCACCCGCAGAAACGAACAGCCAAACCAACCTGCCCAACTCTGCCGACGCAACCGCACTGTAAACCCTGAGCTGCCGAAGCCAAACCGCTGTCCCGCAGGTACATTTAGTTCCTTTCGTCGCCACGGAGACTGAGTGACGCTCCGTCTGATCTCGGTCACTGGAACGGAAAGGGATCCGGTTCGCGCCATTAACTGCGGATTGCGCGCTAAACCCGCTGTCTGGAATACCCTCCGGTGTACCGCAGTCTGTTGTTAATCAGGCGGTGTGCGCATTCTCACGTGTTCCGAGCTTTAGAAATTAGTTTTGTCTTGATATATTGCAGTTTCGATTTATATATGTAGTATTGCGACATATTTTAATTAATCGAATCTTACATTAAGCTTTAATTGAGAATGAAAAAATAAAAATACATTTTATAGTACGCTATATATTGTGCGAAAAGTGATGCGTCGATGACAAATGTAGCGCCGTCCTCTCGCCACGCCTCTTTTTAAAGTTGCCTTTAAATTGGCGTTTTCCAAAGTCAGTACCATGCTAAGTAAAAAGCAATAGACGACAGGGTTGCAATAATGCGGGTGTTTCTGGCGGCTATTGTTATGGCTAAGTTGTTAATTGTATTTGGATCTAGATGTGAAAAACCATGTCCTGGTGAGTTTAACGCTCCTTGTCCATCTCCTTGTTATATAGCAGTTGTGTTAATGTAGAAGAATAATTAATTAGGCCTGCAAGTATTTGTCGTGGTTCACTGCTTGGTTGATTGATCCTTCCTTTTATGTGAACTGTGTCCTTTATCCTGCCAATGCCCATTTCTAAGTCATGGGTATGCCTAAATTGACTGACTGGGATGTTTTCCAGCTTGCCAATGGGTGGAGGATCCACATGGTTTATTCAAAATGCAACAACAAAACGCTCCAATTGCTGTCTTGTCCAGTCAAATTCCTCGATCTGACCAGAAACTCCTGCATGAATCTGAAATGGCAGCTTCTGAATGTTTAGCTAAATGGCTAACAACTTCTACTAAAGATGTTCGTCTGCCTTTGCATGCAGTTTGGTTTATTTAGTCTATCGGAATTAAGCCTATGGTATGGATTTTCCCATGTAGTCTGCAGAGCTGGTGCCTGTCCAACAAATGGGGGGAAGCTGCCATCAACATCAAGCTGTACCTGTGATTGCGACTGTCCTGGCAAATTGAAGTGCTGTGCATATGGAACTATCCGTACATGTGTGCAATCTACTTCTGGTAAGTGTCCCTGCTTTTGTGTGATCGTGTGTGTAAATGTGCTCCTTGTTCCCTAGTGACTGGGTAGGACTAGGGTGGCCACGGGCATGACTTGGCACTCACTCACCTGAGTGCCAGCTTGTAGCTGACAGGAAGTGGTGGCATCTGTATTGGTGTAATGTTAATGCCTTTGTCTGATCTTTGCTTCTGAAGGATATCCAGGTCTATGTCCCGTCATTACGACGAGTGCCACAACGTGTAAGGTTGACGGAGATTGTTCCAAGGGCTGGCAGTGTTATTCCAGTGGTTGTGGTAACCTGTGTGTACCTACAGCAGGTAATGTTGTGTGGTTGTAATTAAACCCAAAGTAATTGATGCTCTGTGGTGTGTGTATATAACCCCATTGCCTACTTCCTCTACAGGGAAGCGAGACGATTGACCCCCTCAAAGGGATGTTCGGTGGTCCCAGGATTCCCGATGTCCTGTGGGAATGTACACTGCTTGTCCCTGTGACTTACGGGGGTGCTTTCTGGTGCAATTCTGAATTGTGGTCAACTGAGCAATAAATGCTTGTTTGCAAAGCTTGCTGTGGGGTGCATTTTTGTGAGCTAGAAAGGGGTTTGAGGGAACTCCCTTTGCTGTTCTCCTGTGGGTGGTGTGGCTTACTGACTGAATTCAGTTATTCAATGCAAATACACAGAACCATGCTGCTATTTTGGGATGTGGATCACTAGTCTGCTACAGAAAGTGGCTGCTCATCAATGCAATCATTGTAGCAGCTGTGTTTCAGCTCTGGTGCTGCTAACTTTGGATGCAGACAGTTCAAATATCTGCTGCCCTTAGCAGCGAAGACTTGCTGTCAAGTTATGGTAGGTTTCAACAGCTCAGCTCTTGCCCAAACTTGGAAACGGCCAGTCCAAGACTGAAGGAGGCAAGGGACAACTCAATTATTGTCTTACTTGGAAGCAAGATTAGGTCGATACCCGATTAGGTTGATAACGTTTAAGGATAAACAATGGAAAATTTTGCCTCATAGAACCTTTAAACACTTCCAAACTAAACATCTCATTTTATTCACACACATCACTGTCGCACAAGGTGAAAGGTTAATGAAAGTCTAAAAAGCCAAGTCCAGCAAAATTAGGAAAACGCATCAAGCTGACATGAGTCACACAACATATAATGCCACTTCATTTAAATGAGCTATACTAATTATACAGACTCAAACATAAATGATAGCTTCTTTTAAGACTCAGTAAATGCTTATGACATAACACCTTAAACAGTCCTGTACTTCTCCATGAACAAGTATACTCAATTTGCGCATTCCGAACTTAATACGTTTTAAATGTCAATCTCCCTACCAGTTGCGTTTCCTGTGTGTTTGACCGTGAGCGGTAGTGTCGGGCGGGTCGGCTTTTTTTAAAATTCACCCCAAACCGACCCGCCCAACCCGCAAAAATACTCGTGGATAATGACCCAAAACCCGACCCGAGGGAAAAAAAAAAAAAAAAACACCAGTGAGCCTGTATTGCCAAGCAACCTACCAATGAAATGTAATTTGTGACACTGTAACCCATAGATGGCATAGATTTCTGCTAGATTCGCATTGAACAAGGTTCCCCCAGTTCTGGCAGAATAAATTTCCATGACTTCTCCAATATCACAAGAAAATTTTCAACAAGTTTGCTTTGATTTGATGATGCGTGCAGTTTCAGATAGTAATTGTCCTGCCCCGATCGTCCTCTCCTTCCGTGTGCCACGCCCCCTCGTTAACCCCGTGTGGAATCCCCGTGTGATCAGCTGTTTCTGGTTGTTGTAATTAGTCCTCTGTATTTAGTCCGCGTTTCTGTTTGTTTCCCCAGTCCGGCGGTAGTGCAACACTGACGGATGCAAGCCGCCGTTAAACGAAGAAGAAGGAAGAAGGAAGAAGGAAGAAGGAAGAAGGAAGAAGGAAGAAGAAAAAAGAAAGAAAGAAAGAAAGAAGAAGAAGAGTTTCCCCAGTCCGGTCATTGTAATATCACTGCGTGTTTTCCTGCTTGCCCCCTTTTTTATTTTTATTAAATTCCCCGATTTCCTGACAAATTTCCAAAAACTTTTCCAGGTTTTCCATGACCGCGGGTACCCTAATTGAAGATGATGACACAATTTTATGCAAGATTAACTGTGTACCAAGCATCAACAAAGAAACCGAAAGATTTTTACATCGTTATTTATTGAAGGGTTGCGGAAAATTGCACGAAAGACATCTCTCTCGTACACATAGAAGCGCGCATGTATGCAAAACACACTATTTGTCAAAACTATAACATCTGATGTAACATCAGATCTGAGAACTCTGTCAGATTTGAATGAACTTAGAACTTAGGTCTTCTTTTAACTTAATTTTGTCTAAAATGAGGTAGAGCAGAGCATACTTAACCATGATATTACACCAACTAGTACAGTAGCTTGTCCTACAAATTGAAACCTCCAAAACTGAAAAATATACGCCGACCCCCTTTACAACACGTTTTGATCGATAATGAAATGCGTTTTGTAACTTTTTGATACTGATGGCAAAATCGAAACGCGTTCCGGTACGCACTGAAACCTACGTGGATTCGTGGAACATCTGATTCGAAACATTATTCCGGGCTTTATCCCGAGCGCAGGAGGTCACGTGACTTCCAAATCCGCGTTCCATTACATCACCGATTGCTTCGAATAATCGCGGGCGATTCGCACGGACTGCTTCCCGAATTGAAATGCAGTGAAACGCAACTGAATATGCGGTGGTGTTGTTATCTGTAGTCCTGAATGTATTTTCAAAATACAAACAAACAAATAAATAAAATCAAAATAAAAAATACAAATGCATTAGTTAATTCATATCGAAATCTTCACCTGATTGGTGGCTAATTAACCACTTGTCACATCGGGACCAGGACCGTCCCACAGCGGACGCAACCCGGAAGGGAACCGCCCCTTTTAGTTAAAAGGATGGTCCTGGACCAGCAGACTTTGCGGAGTATTGTTGCCATTGTTTAGATGTGCCTTGCTGCGCGTTTGATCGTCTATTGTCTCTCTCTCCTGCTTCGTGTATCCTGCCTGCCCTGTCCTCCTTGCCTGTCCCGCCTGCCCGTCCCGGACCTCCTGTCATTCTGCCTTCTGCCTGTTCCAGCCTCCTGTCCTGCCCTGCCCCGCCCCGTGTCCTGTGTGTGTAGGACTGATCCCCTTGGCTTACGACCCTTCTGCTCCGTCCTCGACTACGTCTCCAGTGCTGCCCTTTGGATTTGGTGTTTATCGGTGCCATAATAAACCGGGTGTTTCCCGCATTCTGGATCCTGACTCTGGTGTCCTGCCTGATCGTGACACCACTGACAGCCGTGAAACATTTAAAAGCTCCTCTAAACTGCAGTTCATTTGCGAAGTCTTGCCTCATTTACCTGAGTGCACTGTACCGAGCGTTACTTTGAGCATCATTGAAATGGAAGGAAGTGGAAAGCGTCCC
>NC_132804.1:4370000-4407500 GCF_048594095.1 Paramormyrops kingsleyae
CTAAATGAATATAACAAAAAGGTGAAACAAAAGAACAATGCCTAAGCCTATCTCCCTAACCAAACAAACAGTAATCCCCACGTTGTCGAAGAAACAAAAAGGCAGACACTCCTTACACACACCTAGTGAACACACAAACACACAGCCAAAGCGACAGTATCCAGAGGGGAGATCAAAGAGGCGAAGTCAGAGTACGAGCGAAAGTTCAAAATCAAGACGACAGTCAAAACCAGGGTGAAGGTACAATAAGGGACGAGGCGAAAATCGGAAACCAAGAACAAAAGCAGTCATACACGAGCATTCAAACCAAAGGCAAAGCGAATTAAGAGCGAGCTAGCAGGCGAGAAGCAAGCAGCGGGCAGACGAAGTGACGAAGCTGCAGCCTCTTCAGCTGACGAACCAGAAACTGCTCCGAAGGCAAGGGAGACGGGGCCAGGTCCGGAAGGCGGAGTCTAGGGAGTGGTTGACGAATGGGCGAGTGGGCAGGACGTCCGAAGAAACTGTAGGCATCCTCCTGAACTTACGGCACGTAACACTTACCGAAACACGTACCCTGACCTTTCAACACGTATCTCCCTTACGGCGCGTACTACTTATGGCACGTACCCCAAACTTATGGCACATAACACCCCCTCACACATGAGTGAACTCCGACAGGAATTCACAATCACAAACAGAAGTTACAAAAATGATCAAACAGGACCATTTAAAAAAAACAAGACAATCACAGAAAAGAAAAGTTCAATCAGGCCTGAGAGAGGGCATCGGCCACTAGGTTGTTAATCCCTTTTTTGTGGGTGATCACAAGATTAAAAGACTGCACAATTAAGGCCCAGCGCATGAGACGCTGGTTGGTGTTACACATGCGCGAGAGAAAAACTAAGGGATTGTGATCGGTGTAGACCGTCACCGGCTTGGGAGTATCCCCCACATACACTTCAAAGTGTTGTAACGCAAATAAAAGAGCGAGGGCCTCCTTCTCTATGGTACTATATGGTAATTGATGCTTCACGAATTTCCGGGAAAAATAACAAACAGGGTGGTCGAGTTCACGGTTGTCCTCCTGCAAGAGGACAGCACCAGCACCAATCCCACTAGCATCCACCTCCAGTTTGAAGGGCTTAGAGGACGAAGGTGAAGAGCTGTCGGGGCAGGCAACAACATTCACCTTTCGCAAGCTTCCTTGCACTTTAACGCAGGACAAACAGATATAATATGGCCCACTTCATGGCAGTAGAAACAGTCACATTTCTCCACGGGCGGTGGAGATGGTCCTGACGAGGGAGAGTCCACAACTGGACGAGGGTGAATTTTGTTCCTGGGATTTTCCCGAAACACAGGAACAAGACCGATGTGTCGGCTAACATCAAAACTCGACTTACCAATTTCCGGGGAGACAGGCGAACTCAAGGGAGACCGGGGACTGGGCCTAGGAGCATCTGGGGCACGTATGCCATTCACCGTCATGCTTTCGAATGCAGCATCTATAGGCAAATTGTTACCCGTAAAACACAAATACTAAATATATTTTCTAGAATCTGCATGTAGCAAGCCACAGTACGACTATGCCCCTCTTACTTCATTAGAGCGTAAGGGAAGCTCCCCAAAATGACACATTACACAAGAAAAAAAAAATTACATATATAATACACCATAAAACCACATCCAACACTGTGAACACAGATCACACTAGTGAATGACACAGGAAATCACAGAAATAAGAACAAACCCAGTGGGCAAACCTGCACCCGGACTACAAGGGGCCGGCTGGCAACAAACTGCCTAATAATCAACCCAGGATATACATACAATAAACACAAACAAAACAAAGAAAATAAAACTAGCCAGCCGCTTCCGCTACACTCCACTACCAGAGCCACCAAGCCGGCTGGCTAGATAATACACAATACAACCTCAGATAAAAAAAAAGATATTCAAGCGACACCAGGGAGGTTTACTTGTAGATCCTTAAAAGCATCGACCCATAACTGCACTTTACAAATGCCTAAAGAACAGCAGTTTACCCCGCAACTCAGCGCCCCATTCAAACCAAATAAGCAACAGGAAGGCGCCTATGCTGCGCATTCAACATGCCCGCCGATTCTCCACGAAATCCGCCAGGACCCCGAGCTGCCTTTCCTGTGCCTGCTCCTTTTATCCCTACCCTATCATCAGAGCATACGCAGCCAACTCGCCCCGTATCCAGTCTTAACTGCAGTCCTCACACTTGCCTATAATCGACCGGCTACAAGCACATAAATAAAACAAGAACATCTGAGAGGTTATATACCATAGCTCTACTTTGCTAACAAAGCTATAGACATTACAAAGCTCTTTATTTTTAATGACATCGTTAAAAAACAATCACGCAGTACAGGATTTTGACTACCTAAGGAGACCTAAAAAATCTGAGGACTGCAATTGATTAATTATCTCTGAGGTCAATTTAACATATAGGGCCAACAATTCTAGTAATATTAAGAATTGAATATTAATTTATTTGCTTAACACTTTCTAACTTTCATTAATAGTGAACAAGTTACGGATAATTCAGCTATAAGCAGAATTTTTGTTGCTGTCAATAATTTACCAATGTGATATTTGGCTGCTCTTTAGTTGTGAAGGATGGACAATTTCCGCGACACCTGAATGTTGTACCGTCGAAGCGCGCATGCCGGTGTGACATTGACTGTCCTGGACAAGACAAGGGCCGCATATTTGACTGTGGTTCTGTTTGCGTATCACCTGCTTCAAGTAAGTACTTCCGGCCGTGCCTGTTTTCCTTAAAATTGTTACGTTGCATTGATAAACACAATAAAATGAGAATCTCAGCGAGAAGCTCAGAGTTCTGGGTGCAAATCATGCTCAAACTTGATTGAGCTTAAAAGATATACGGAAGTGTTAGAGTTGAAATAGAGGTATTACTAGGCCTATATGCCCAAGTAGAATCTTTAGAGTCGAAGTATAAGGTCTTACATTTTGCTAAAGATAATTGTAACCGTGATCATGGGACTAATGTGTCATGACATTGCATCAAAGCCCTACTGCACTGTTTTGAACAAGACAGTCAACGTTATTCATATCATGTGGGGGTGGTCATAATGTTTTGGCTCACCAGTGTGTATATGTGATGGCACTAAAGACACATTGCCCCTAAAATATGCACAAAAAGGCAGAATTTAAAACGTATTCAACTCATCCCAAGAGGTCATGACGTGATATTTTGAAGTATATATGTACTCCATTTAAAATACTACAGTAGCAATGAACTAGCTATAGGCATTCTGACGAAAAACAATCATTGTAATATATAATGGAAATTGGAATACTCAGACGCAACGAGTAGATAGTTTCAAGTTTCAGAGAAAGTTGTGAGTAATCAGATGTGTCCAATAGATGGCAGTGTGGTACTTAGAACAGTTACAATGCTGCACTACTATTTTAGATGCCGTCATGTCACCCACTCCAACACATTAGGTGGCGCTGTGCACTCAATCGAAGAGTTTAGATCCTTAATCAGTAAACCAAAGAACAAGCGAAGGCCTGAATATATTTTGCTGTACAAGGGCAGAACGTTGCTGTATTTCTTCGACCATGCTAACCTGCTCGCTAAGAGCATTAATAGTATCTGAGTTTACATGTAAATGACAGACGTTTTATAGTTATAAACGATTAAATGTATTGGGTGGTTTTGATGCTTTGTTTTGTATATGAAGAAACTATGCTTCTATTTCATGCTAATCCATTTATAATATCAACGATAAATCCTGCCTGACACATCGCATCGGAAATCAGGTACAGTGCTGTCTGCGTGCTGTTTTATTTGTTCAGTTTGCGTGTGTTGCTAGTATATAAATAATTTAAATACTATGTACTAGTTAATTTGTTCATTGACAAATATGTCTTAAAGGTGAACATCATGTAAACTTAACGCATAAAATAGATAATGTCGGAGACCTAGACACGTCTTAAGATTTCTGAGGTATATTCGCGGTTTTAAATAGCTACTGTACCTGCTATTTTAAATCTAAATAGTCACCTACCCTGTGCAGTATATTTTCAATTGAGTAGCTCTTATATTTATTGAGCGTTGACTTTATTACACAGAATTAGCGTATTTTCCAGTCAGAACTGTAATATAATTAGTTTTAATTTTTCCAGCTTCAGTAACACTTTGCATTGCTGCATTTTTGGTGTGTTTTTGTCCAGGCTAAAAGATGTGGTTGAGAAACGTAAACGCTTGCATCTCCCTATTCAATCAACAGCCCTAATGATGCAAATTTATCTACAATCAAGTGGATCAGTCTTCTGAAAGGCTGTTGCTTTTTCGGCGATGCTACGACTATTAGCGCAACCGATCAAGTTGTTCAATTGTGTATTGTTATAAAGGGTCGTCTGATATCTTAAAGAAATGTAATCAAATTCAGTTATATTATTTGTTAATGATCACGACTCAAAATGCGCATGCTTAGTGTTTAGAAACCAGTTGTTGGATTTATATTGCAGGAATTATTTCAGTCTACTAAATAAGATGATCTGAAAATGGATAGGTGAATGTTGACATGATCTATGATTTATTTATTCCTTAAGTTTTATAGAATTGGGTCAGCCTCAACACATCGGTTCCTTTGTGACTTCAATATTTTGAAGCCCTCTGTATGCATATTAAAACTGTGATATTGTTTAAAAATGATCCTATGGACCATCTATTGCATTGTCTGATTACAGGTTATGTGCGGCTAATGTCCCTTGCACAATGAATCTGATCATATTTTTGGAAGGGAAAAAATAAACCCAGCACAAATTAGTCACAGTAACATCTACGATAACTCTAATTTCATTCTGATGTACACTCTTTTGTTACAATTGTTTTCGATTGTTAAATAACCTATTTAGATTTTCAAATCTGACGTCATGAACCTAATGCGGCTGTTGTGCCGTCACAAGACGCCCTTGGTAATCGGGGGACTCTGCCTTTTCGGAGTGATTCTCCTCTTTCTTGCAAAATGCACTTCCGAAACCCTGAAAGCCGTAGACTTGCCCGGGGCTGCCCCTCATTACGAGGTTCAGCAGCCAGAAGCGCGTCCCAAGGAGCTGTCGGCGTTTCTGGTGGTCCTGATAATAACCGGACCCAAGTACACAGAACGACGGAGCATCATTCGCAGCACTTGGCTGGCAAACCGGGACTCTGATGTGTTGAGCTACTTTGCTATTGGCACCGAGGGGCTGCCCAGTGAAGACCTTCAGAATTTGGGCACTGAACAGGTACGCCATCGTGACCTTCTCCTGCTGCCACAGCTGAGGGATTCCTATGAGAATCTTACGCTTAAGCTCCTACATATGTATACCTGGCTGGACCAGAATGTGCAGTTTAAATACGTCCTGAAAGCTGATGATGATACTTTTGCCCGCCTTGATCTCATCAAAGAAGAGCTGAAAGCCAAGGAGGTCAGCAGACTTTATTGGGGCTTTTTCTCTGGCAGGGGACGGGTGAAAGCAGCAGGCAAGTGGAAGGAGAGTACCTGGGGGCTGTGTGACTACTACTTACCTTATGCGCTGGGTGGGGGATACATCCTGTCAGCTGACCTGGTGCACTATGTGCATCTCAATGTGAACTTCCTGAAGGTCTGGCAGAGTGAAGATGTGTCTATGGGGGCCTGGCTGGCACCGGTGAATGTGCGGCGCACACACGATCCCCGCTTTGACACGGAGTACAAGTCACGGGGCTGCAACAACAAGTACTTGGTAACGCACAAGCAGAGCTTGGAGGACATGTTGGAGAAACACCAAACCTTGCAGAAGGAGGGTCGTCTGTGCAAGAAAGAAGTAAAATTGCGCCTCTCCTACATCTATGACTGGAATGTTCCACCCTCCCAGTGTTGTCAACGGAAAGATGGCATTCCATGAGGCGTCTCGCACCATTCATGGGCATTTATTTATTTTTCTCGGCTTCCATTCTGTTTTGGTATTTTACTAAAGCCATTTGTATTTTTCTGGGTACAGGGCATGGGCTGAATGGAGATATGAGTGTATATGTATGAATTCTGTCCTTGTTTTGATTCCCACAAGGTTTATCATTCAGATGATTCTGTCTCATTATGTCTCTATTCAGAGATCTGTGCAAGTGGCCTTGTAAACTGTTTTAATTTATTTTATGTATTTATGTGTTCATGTACTGTCAAGCTGTAACAAATTTCTGTAGTTTCAACTGTAGTTTCAGATAAAATATGTACTGGGAAAGCTTCTCCATTTGTTTCTGTTTGGCACTTTATCACATCTTGATAACTGGATGTTAGTAAAATTTAGTTTGCTGGACAAATTTTGATGAAATGAAAGGTGGAAATCATGCATTTTAGTCACATTTTAAATACATTATCTTTAAGTTTATGATGTATTTTTCTTATTGCAGGTGTGTTTAGAATTTAAAAAAAATAAAATAAAATTCAGTATGTTCAGTGTATAAAAATAAGTTTTCCAGAAAGAATAAGTGCAATAAGTTATACTTACATGTGAACTACTTAGAAGTTCTGTTTGAACTTCAAGCATTATTTGTATATTACTGCAGTTTTGCAAAGCTTTTAATATGAAGTATTGAAGCCTACTAATATTTAATACTGAAACTTTCATTTTGTATATTTCTTTGCCTTAGCTGATCTGCATTATTAAAAGGCTAGTGACACATTGAGGGGTATTTTACACTTTACTGCAGTATAGCACCTATTTGGATTATGCATAAGCAGATGACTGGTTTTATCGATATAGAAATATGAATATTTTGCAAAGCTCTTCCTTTTAAATAACCTACTTTTAAAATTTCTGCTCTATATGTGTAAAATCAGTCTGGTTTGGTTATTTGATTAGTTAAGGATTCTCATAGTTGTACAGTTCACGATGCAGTATGTGTATAAGAAAATCGTAAAAGGAAAATGGTGAAGTAGCATAAGAGAAGTAAATAATGAATCAAAGTGTTGGTAGAACCGATTGTATTCTAATCATATAATAATTAAAAAACCTCACACTTTCCAAGTCAGTACTGCGTGGTGAAGAAGTTATCACTGACCATCTTCTCTTCTAAACTGTACTGTATTTTATACTGCCAAGCGACCCAGCGTTGGTGTCTGGTTCCATTGGAAGGTGACATGGTGAAGATACAAAAATGCTACACCAGGAGATGAGCAACAGGCACTTGATCGACAAACATTTTTTTCTTTAGTGTGCAGGACTAACATTCTCAAGTTTCACCCTACTGAGACAGGACTGACCACCAAATCTATCTGAAATCATGAAATGTATAGAATAGCCAGCAGTTGGGAACAATAGACAATGGTAACCACTACCATCACACTACAGTATATTTTTGTCCCATACAAATTTGGTGGAACACTTTGGATGTGACACATACACATATCTGTTTGCACCATACTAAACCCCCACTACGACTACAGCAACCATCCACTAATAAACATTCCTGTTATCTTTCGTCACTCTGCTGGAAATTTGCGTACAATCCTTTAGGGAGCAAAATAAAAAATTGAGCATCATGCAATTAATATCATCAGAAGAGGTATTTAATGGATACCACAATAATGATTTAAACACCTGCAGTCCTTACCACAAACCTACATAGTCAATTTGTATGCTCTGAGCCTCTCTCCCAGACATTAATCTTCCACAAACAGTTAGCATTTCATCTTCTCCTCAACAAAGGAGAAAATAGGACACAAGGCAGGCCGGCATCCTGATGGGATTCTGGTCCATTGCATATCACATGCACACACTCACATGAAACCAGTTTAGAGACAAGTTATAGTTGAGTTAGTGACTCAACTATACACACTGCAGCAGGGAACCCGAGTAATATTGAGAAAAGCTCCACACATATCGATTGATTGTGGTATTATAACCCCAAACCATAAACATATGAGGGGGCAGTGTCAGTAATGAAATCTGAACCAAAAGGGGGGGGAAAGAGTTAAAGTGTGTGGTTTGATGGGCAGCGTATGGCTCAGTGGGCTAATCCTGTGTGCCTGTAATCAGAAGGTCGCTGGTTCAAACCTAGCCTCCGCACGTCTGTGGGTCCTTGAGCGAGGCCCTTTACCCCCCTGCTCCCTGGGTGGTACTATGGGTGGCTGGCCCTTGTGGGCAACTTACTCTACAAAGAGCAAGTTGAGGGAGGTGTAAGGACAATTTTCCCAAGGGGATCAATAAAGTATTGATTATTATTAATGGAAGAGTACAAAAAAGGGCAAGAGAGAAGAAGAGATTTGGAAACAAAGGTAATGAAAGATTAAATAAATGAAATTTAAAATTAAAAAATGCTTTCACTTACTTCCAACTATCACCTCCTGGTGGATTTTGTGAGCCCTTTTGCTTCTTTTTCCTCTGCCTCCGTGGATCTTAGTGGAAATAATCCCTACACGTCATTTACTGTGGTATGCTTTGCTTTCATTCATTCATTTATTCAAACCGATTCAGTTCTATTCTGTCCAGGTCACAGAACACTGACCAGGTCTTTGCCCTCACAAAGATACTGCAGGGTGGGAGTTTGACCAACAGTCTACATGTGCTTTTTGGAATTGGAATGGTGGTGCTCAGGAGTGTGGGGTGCAGGGTCCATTGTTATGGGCCAGTAGGTTCCTGTATAACTGGAGTGAGAGATTGGTCCTCAGTGCCAGCAGTAGGTCAGACTCATTTTCATGTTGGACTCTGCCAGGACTTTCGGAGAGAGAGATGCTGCCAAGGGGTGCAGGGTGTCTGGTTTGATAACCTTAATGTGTCATTGCTTTGTGCAGATGATGATGACCAAGAGCACCATCTAGTGGGGTCAAAAAATACAGCAAATGGTTCATGCAGCTTCATTTGGCCATCACTACCAACCACCATTTGCAGACATTTCGGTCCGATAGAAGGTTGAGGAATATCAAAACCAAATGCCACCAGGGCAGTGCCCCTCCCCCAAGCTGTAGTCACAAACAAGTCCCACTCTGATAATCCAATTCACAGACTGTCATGTTGTTCATTTTTAATGGAATCTTCATCTCAGACTTTACCTTTCACCTGACATTTAAACTCCAATATTTACTTCCCTTCTCTTTATTTAATCCTCTCTGCACCCCCTTCGTTTGCTTTAGAACTAACATTCACCAGCCGCAAGGGTGTCTTTAATCGTTTTATCTAAAACAAACATCTATCTTGAATTATGTTTTTTCACACTCAGTGTAATACATGCTGCTTTTATGTCCATCTATCATGCTGTTCTTGTTGATGAGGTGTTGTGATGAAGTTTGACTCACCATATAGGGAATAGTGCTACATATGAATAAATTAAGTTGAACTGATACTCTTCAATGGTACTTTAGGACAGTATTTCCCAACCTGGTCCTCGAGGACCCCCAGACGGACCAAGTTTCTGCTCCCTCCCAGCTCCCTGCCACATTTTTGCTCCCTTCCTGCAGGAGGAAAAACAGACTTTCTGGTGGTCCCTGAGGACCGGGTTGGGAAACACTGCTTTAAGGGACCAAGGGACCTTCAGTGCATAGGCTGCATCCTATGCAGTTTCAGGTCACCGCCAAAATTCAAGGGAGAAAACGACTGGAACTCATATGCTGACTATACACATCAAAAGCCCAGTATTTGATATGTATAGATAGGGAGTGTGAATGTACCAGATACTTGCTTGTCAAAGTCAAGTAATCTGGGGGTGATATTCCAAGAACATATGTGTCCTGCCCCAATCGTCCGCTCCTCCCGTGTGCCACGCCCCCTCATCCACCTTGTGTGGAATATCCGTGTTATCGGCTGTTTTTAGCTGTTGTTAATTAGTCTTGTGTATGTAATTCTGTGTTAGAGTATGTTTCCCCAGTCCGGTCATTGACGTCATGTTGTCGTTATATGTTCCTGAGCGCTTTACCCTTATATAATCCCGTGTTCACCCGACTCCCTGGCTCCTGCTCATGTTTCCCCGCTCTGTGTGTCACGACAATAAGTAACTGAAACGCACACATTTAAATGATAATTGGCAAAGTTCCTTTGTAAATTTATTTCCAGAATATTTAATATTTGAAATTCAAAAATGTATTGTGTTTATAGGCTGTCTATTTCCCCCCGTAGGCCTGTACTGGATAAGCTGTTGGAAGATGGTTGAATGGCTGTCTGATTTTAAATAAATATAACGAAAAAAGCAGCACATGCATTAACTAATGCAATGCAAATGCAAGCTGTAGTTACATACTTCAGCGCCGAAAAGTCTATTATTATACATATTTTGTGAAATAAGATTGATTGTTCTAGCGTAGATATCTGTATTTTAGCTATTTTTAGTTATTATTTTTAGCTAAAACATTTTCAAAAGTCCATCTACTATATGATGTTACTTTTGTGTGTTTACATACCAAGCATTGTCATAAATAAATTCTGATTGTTTTTATTACTTAATAAAATATTATTACAGAATATTATTTTGTATTATGAAGTTCTCAGTTTCCTCTTTATTTTATGTCCCATATCAATTGTGAAACAAGGTCTTCCTTTAAAAAAAACATACATACAGTCGTCCCTCGTTTATCGCGGTTAATCCGTTCCAGACTCTACCGCGTTAAATGAATTTCCGCGAAGTAGGATTCTTTACTTCTTTATTATTCGGCTGCACCTGCCGTTGTAGGATTTGCGGGGGTGCTCGAATACATAGGCCTACAGTCCATATGTACAGTAATTTTAATTTTAGTTGTAATACAGAGATGTATAATTGACTCAGACAACCAAGCGCACGCTGTATCATTTTCACTGTCTATCAACTTTTTAATGAATAAATGTTTTTGAAAAAACCACGATAGAGTGAAGCCGCGAAAGTCGAAGCGCGAAATGGCTAGGGACGACTGTATTTCAGTTAGTTAATTATTGAGGCACTATTCCAATTGAATGATCATAACTGGCTGAAAATACAATGGACCTGTGATACTTGAACTTTCCAAAGTTTACCATGACCATTAACTGAAGCACATGTAAATGTCGTTTGCATACATGGATGAAGATTGACTAGCTGAAGTTGCAGAGTGTTCCTGAGGTCATTATGAGGTCATCAACTCAGAATATGCTAACGAGATAAACCGGAAGGACATGTTTTATTACAAAATAATACTGTTAATAACAATTTGGCAGTTTGTTACAATAAACTTTCAAAAAACAGTTTCACCAAAGATGTGGTGTATGATTCAAATGGGAAAACAGTTACATATGGTTCTGTTAGTCTAATATGGGAGAATTTTCAGTCACAACACTGCATAGCTAAAAGGTGGCTGCGCCGGCGGGTCCTTGGGGGGTGACCTTGGCCAGGCGGAACTCCTTGCGAGAGCCGCACAGGTGGAAGGAGGCACAGGTGGAGTTACAGCAGGGCAGGAAGCGGCAGATGCTCACCCTCCAAAGGAACCAGCCCGGAGACCAGCAGCACCAGCACATCACAAACGTTCCGACCAGCAGTCCCAGTGTTATGTATAGGATGAGCCACAGAACATCAGTCTTGGAATCTGCGAATCATAAGCATGTTAAGTTGATGCTCTTTTGGTGGTAAATATTTTATCCAGCACTGTCTAATGCATGTGGAATGAGAGTGCTATTATGCCATTCTACATACAACTTCCATGTTTCTGTTATAGATACGTTTCCTGACCCTGGCATTTGGACTTCATTGTCCATCCATCCATCCACCCATCCCCGGGGCCTCCTCCCAGTGGGACATGCCCGGAACACCTCACCAGGGAGGTGTTCAGGAGACATCCTAATCATATGCCCGAGGCACCTCATCTGGCTCCTCTCAATGCGGAGGAGCAGCGGCTCTACTCTGAGTCCCTCCCGAATGACCAAGCTCCTCACCCTATCTCTAAGGGAGAGCCCAGCTACCCTGCAGAGGAAACTCATTTTGGCCGCTTGCACTCGCGATCTTGTTCTTTCGGTCACTACCCACAGCTCGTGACCATAGGTGAGGGTAGGAACGTAGATCGACTGGTAAATTGAGAGCCTTGCCTTTTGGCTCAGGCCTTTCTTCACCATGACAGACCGATGCAGCGCCCGCATCACTGCGGACGCCGCACCGATCCGCCTGTCGACCTCCTGCTCCATCGTCCCCTCACTCGTGAACAAGACCCCGAGATACTTAAACTCCTCCACTTGGGGGAGGACCCCATCCCCAACTCGGAGAGAGCATTCTACCCTTTTCCGGCTGAGGACCATGGTCTCAGATTTGGAGGTGCTGATTCTCATCCCAGCTGCTTCATACTCGGCTGCGAACTGTCCAAGTGAGAGCCGAAGGTCACGGTCTGATGAGGTCAACAGAACCACATCATCTGCAAAAAGCAGAGACCTAATCCTGAGGTCACCAAACCAGACACCCTCAACGCCCTGGCTGCGCCTAGAAATTCTCTCCATAAAAACTATGAACAGAATCAGTGACAAAGGGCAGTCCAACCCTCACTGGAAACGAGTCCGACTTATTGCCGACCATGCGGACCAGGCTCTGGCACCAGTCATACAGGGACCGAACAGCCCTTAAAAGGAAGTCCAGCACCCCATACTCCCGGAGCACCCCCCACAGGACTCCCCGAGGGACACGGATGAATGCCTTCTCCAAGTCCACAAAACACATGTAGACTGGTTGGGCAAACTCCCATGAACCCTCCAAAACCCTGCGGAGAGTATAGAGCTGGTCCACTGTTCCACGGCCAAGGCAAAAATCACACTGCTCCTCCTGAATCCGAGGTTCGACAATCCGGCGGACCCTCCTCTCCAGAACCCCCGATTAGACCTTTACAGGGAGGCTGAGGAGTGTTATCCCCCTATAGTTGGAGCACACCCTCCGGTCCCCCTTCTTAAAGAGGGGACCACCACCCTGGTCTGCCAGTCCAGAGGCACTGCCCCCGATGTCCACGTGATGCTGCAGATGCATGTCAACCAGGACAGTCCCACAGCATCCAGAGCCTTAAGGAACTCCGGGCGGATCTCATCCACCCCCGGGGCCCAGCCACTGAGGAGCTTTTTAACCACCTCAGCGACCTCTGCCCCAGAGATAGGGGAGTCCACACCCAAGTCCCCATACTCTGCTTCCACATTGGAAGGCGTGTCGGTGGGATTGAGGAGGTCTTCAAAGTACTCCCTCCACCGACCCAAAATGTCCCGAATTGAGGTCAGCAGCACCCCATCCCCATCATAAACAGTGTTGATGTTTCCTGCCCTGGAGCCACCGGATGGTGGACCAGAATCGACTGAAAGCCATCTAGAAGTCGTATTCCATAGCCTCGTCAAACTCCTCCCACAACCGAGTTTTTGCCTCAGCGACCGCCGAAGCTGCATCCCGCTTGGCCTGCCGGTAGCTGTCAGCTGCCTCTGGAGTCCCACAGGCTAAAAAGGCCCGATAGAACTCTTTCTTCAGCTTGACGGCATCCCTCCCCACCGGTGTCCACCAGCGGGTTCGAGGATTGCCGCCGCGACAAGCACCTTACAGCCACAGCTCCGGTCAGCCGCCTCCACAATGGAGGCGCAGAACATGGCCCATTCGGACTCAATGTCCCCCGCCTCCCCCAGGACATGGGAGAAGTTCTGCCGGGGGTAGGAGTTGAAACTCCTCCTGAAAGGGGATTCCGCCAGATGTTCCCATCAGACTCTCACTATACGCTAGGGCCTGCCAGGCCTGGCTGGCTTCCTCCCCCACCAGCGGAGCCAACCCACCACCAGGTAGTGATCAGTTGACAGCTCCGCCCCTCTACAAAGTCGATCATCAAACTGCGGCCTAGGGTGTCCTCGTGCCAAGTGCACATATGGACACCCTTAAACCTGAACATGGTGTTCATTATAGACAATCCGTGACGAGCACAGAAGTCCAACAACAAAGCACCGCTCGGGTTCAGATCGGGGGGGACGTTCCTCCCAGTCACGCCACTCTAGGTCTTGTCATTGCCCACGTGAGCATTGAAGTCCCCCAGCAGAACAAGAGAGTCCCCAGGAGGAGTGCTCTCCAACACCCCTTCCAAGTACTCCAGAAAGGGTGGGTATTCTGAACTGCCGCTTGGCGCATAAGCGCAAATAACAGTCAGGACCCGTCCCCCCACCCAAAGGCGAAGGGAGGCTACCCTCTCGTCCACTGTGGTAAACCCCAATGTACAGGCGCCCAGCCAGGGGGCAATAAGTATGCCCACCCCCGCTCGGTGCCTCTCCCCGCGGGCAACTCCAGAGTGGAAGAGGGTCCAACCCCCCTCAAGGAGACTGGTTCCAGAGCCCAAGCTGTGCGTCGAGGTGAGCCCGACTATATCTAGCCGGAACTTCACAATCTCGTGCACCAACTCAGGCTCCTTCCCCATCAAAGAGGTGACATTCCATGCAGCCGAGGATCGGACCGCCAAGGTCCCTGCCTTTGGCTACTGCCCAGCTCACATCGCACTCGACCCCTATGGCCCCTCCTATAGGTGGTGAGCCCATTGGAGGGAGGACCCATATACCTTGTTCGGGCTATGTGCGACCAGGCCCCATGAGTACAGGCCTGGCCACCAGGCGCTCGCCATCGAGCCCCACCCCCAGGCCTGGCTCCAGGGGGGGGGGGCCCGGTGACCCATGTCCGGGCAAGGGAAACCGTGGTTCCATTATCTTTTTCTTCATTGGGGTCTTGTGAGCCGCACTTCGTCTGGTTCCTCAACCAGGACCTGTTTGCCTTGGGTGACCCTACCAGGGGCATAAAGCCCCCGGCAACTTAGCTCCTGGGATCACTGGAACATGCGAACCCCTCCACCACGATAAGGTGTCAGCTTCAGGAGAGGATGACTTCATTGTATTCTCTTTAAAATAACTGATTATTACGAACAGACCACTATCAATATGGGGCAGCGTGCGGCTGTGTAGGTTAGGACTCAGTCCCCCTGATCAAATTCAAATCTCCTGGTCAGCAGACTGATGCTGCCATTGTGCCCTTAACCAGGGACTGGCTAACATGGCTCTCTCACATGCTGCGAGAGAGAGACCAATCACCTCTTCAGAAAACAAAACAAAACATCAGGAAAGACACTGGCTCTGACGGAATCTTTCCTGCCTCCCTCAAACCCTGTGCAGATGAACTCTCTCCAGTGTTTGCGGAGATCTTCCATCAGTCTCTAGATCTGAGTATTATTCTTTTCTGCTTCAAGTCATCCACTATCATCCCTGTTCCCAAGACCCTGACAAGTACAGGCCTCAGTGATGACCATGGGTCACTATCTCCATATCTCAGATCTGTGACTGATGCCTTTCTCGATCCAACTTGAAGCCATGTTACGTGCCAGGTCATGGGCACGTAATCTGGCAAAGTATGTTGTTCTGTGTGTTTCTTGTTCTGTGTTGTTTCTTCCCAGGTACCCCCCCTGGCTGATGAGGATTGACATCACCTGTACCTCATTAGGAAGTTGGGTTGCAGGTGGGGTGGGGCAGGGCTTTCTGTATAATAGTGCTTTGGACTGGAAGGAATGGGTCTTTGGTTTTCCTGCTGTTGACCTTTGCTGGTTGGTGTTCTGATGGGTGCGCACGGGGACAAGGTAGCATGTGTGCGCACCTACATACCTCCTGTAGGTGAAAATCTGTTAGACACACCAGGAGTAGCGGCCGGGCAACCAACCCATGTATCCATGTATGTTTTGGATGGCCAGGCAGCTAGCCAGGGCATATAATACAGATAGTTTAGAGGTTTGTAGGGTTAGAGACTTTTGTTCTGTTTATTACTTTAGAGCCGTCCATTGTTCCCCGCCGCAGTGGTTTGCTTCTGTGGTATGGAACATAGTATGAATAAACTATTAAGATGTTATTATACTAACGTGGCCTTCTTGTGGGTACTCACAGCACCAGCAGCACATACGTCATTTCCATCTTTGTCCCCCCCCCCCGACCCTAGACCAGGGGGTAGTTTGTAACAAGTGGGGACTCGTCCGGGATAACGGTATTTATCATGTCTCATTATGAATTATGTCTCATTCACTTATGTGTAGCCAACCCCTGGTCTATAAGCTTCAGAACTCAAAAGTCTTGGCTAGAAATGTTTATAATGTGATTTTTTAGAATTTCTCAGCATGTCTGAAAATAGGTTTTTGAGACTCCAGAGGGTTAAAAGCGATACGTGCAGCAATCGATTAATGTAACAGCACAAATATGCAAGTACGTATTTTATGTGTAGTGACAAGAAATTACCGTGAATTTTAACCTCTATACCGCAAATAAAGTATGAATTAGCATATAAAGGTTTCAATGCACAATAATTTCTTGTCATATCGGCGCCAATTAATGCACATAAAATACGTATGCATTCACGCTGTCACAACAATCGATTGTCGCACGTATCGCTTTTAAAGGTGAATGCGTACTTGCGTACCAGTTATGTCAGTCCCTGATTATAAACTTTGATCTGAAGTATTCTTTACTCTGCTGACCCAAGTAGGATTTATTGTTTTAAATGATAAAATGTAATAAAAAATATTTCTAAATGTAAGTAAGAGACTGGGGACCACAAGACAATGAAGACTTACCTGTGACTGAGTCTGGCTCAGGACGGGTGTCTGGTGTCCCACAGCTTTGGTTGGCAGGTGGCATCAAAGGACGATTGGTGGATGGAGAAGATGTCACTTCTGACACTCTAGTTTGAGCGAATAATTCTTGACCTTTCAAAGAAAACATCACATAATCTTAAAGTGCCTTCAGTGAAAGAACAAAAAATATCTGTAAATATCATCCTACAATCCTGTACATTTTAAGTGGTTGGATGATGCCTGGATGGATATACATGTCAATTCCATGAAAATTCTTAAAAATCTTGCAGTGAATTCATGTTGCTTTATTAACTCTAATTATATAGCTCTTCCATAAGAAGAAAACTTGATGATAAAAAACGACTTGCAACAGAGCTGAGAAAAGTTTTCAATTTGCCCCACCTATTTAAATGCCCCACCTATTGAATATTGTATGCAGTAATAATATAACAATGTGTTTCTTGCTTTGAGAACTTTTGCAAATATACACACATTACATAGAAACTTTTCTACATTTTTTTTTCTTAAACATATTACAACCCCCATTAAATCATCATCGTCTTCAAAAAAGTTATTATATAAGCATACTGTCCTATGAAGGTTTGTGTAAGACTACTGTTGCATGTATTTCTGTTGTCATTTGTTGCATGATTTCGATACATATTTGATACATAATTATGAAGATCGTCCATTCTAGCCAACCTGATGAGTCATACATTAGGACTAGGATTTATTAATAACTTCCAATATGCAAATGACTCCTTAGTTGTTAAGAAAGCCATGTCTTACCTAATCTAATGGATGTGAAATCCCCTACAAAGTCTACTCTTGGCTGAGTTCCCCTGGTCACCAGTCTCAGGGTCAGATAGTTCCCAGTGGAGATGACAGGACTGGGCAAACTCTTTCCACATAATGGTGGTCCAATTGGTGGGGAACCCTTGTTTTTTCCATCATAGAACTGGACATAAGACCCAGCATGACAGGGGTCCCCATTCACTTCCATAGCAGTTAGATCACTGTGATACCCAGGTCTTGCATGACCTGGAAGAGGGTTACTTTTGGAGGCTTCTGGAAGCAGAGTTGTAGGGCTGAGGTGGTGCTGGTTGAATGCAGAAACCCGTAGCAGACTGTAGACTAGGAAAAAACGGAAGTGGAACTGCACCCTGTCTCTGTCAGTCACCGCCTGCATGGTGAGGTGGCAGTCTGTCCCCACAGTGACAAAGTAGTACTTCCGGGAATCCTGATGAGAATTGACAATTGTCCTGTCTCCTTGGATGGTCCGGTCGCAGAGGTCCACAAGATTAACTATAAGGATATATTGTCAAATTAACTTCACAAATTCCATTAAACACAACATTTAAACTAAGTATGATTTTTCATGATGTCATCTTTGACAATGCTGCCAAAGTCAGTTTTTAAAGGAATCAGTCAAGTTAAAATTTGAAATAAGAACCCATTTAAACCGAATCTTTTTACTTAAGCTAGATAGTTTTACTAGCTATTAGGTTTCTTTTCTTATAAACTAAATTCAGGTGGAGAGCAGTCATATTGTCAGTATACATTTTGTCTGTTTGTTATGTATGATTAATGCATTACACAAACAGAGTGTAATGTCAAATTTGCCGGCTAAAGTTTGTAGCAATTATACAGTTACAAATGTTAGATTGTAGGGCAACTTTTGTTGACAGAAGATATTTTAATTCAAGAATATCTCCCCTCTGCATGTCCCATCTTGGCTGCAGGCCAGAAGTAACAGAGAGATTTATGACCTCCTCAGAATTTATTAGCTCAGTTTCCAGGGGTGAGGAACGGATCCCCTTTTAATGATTTCTTGGAATACTTAAAAAAACGTATTTGTGACAAAACCGTTTCTCAAAATATAAGTGAGATATATTTATCTGTGCTTTAAAAAAATACTTCGATTAAACATTTATAACAGCTTTACAACAGCTTTGAGGTTTGGAGAGAAATGAGATCTTTGCCCATAAAGTTTGACTTGCACTAATGTGTAGCATATTTAGGTAAAACATTTTACATCCCACCCGTTTCGTGCAAATAAAGTTAGTTATCTCAGAAAATACCGTTAAGAGTATATTTATTTACATATTTTAAATACGTTTATATTTTAATTACTTTAGTTAACCGATGCGTGCTTTTTATGAGCATAATATAAGGTATTTTATATATCTTTAGGCACATCATTTTTAAAATGTGTCGTAAAACGTTAAATAATTCAGAGAGTATTGTAAAACAAAATGAATATCTTGCAGTGAGCCCGATGAGGCGAAGCAGCAGCCAAAATGACGAGGCCATACTGTACATACGCATTGGCTACACAGACTGGATCTCTAAGGTACTTACCGGTCCGGATAGCATTTACCTGTAATGCCATAAAATTCATTAAAAGAAATAATTTTGACAAATGTGGTCGACGGTTCGTCAGTTTAGCCATCCCAACATTCCAAACGCGCACTATTATGTAATGTATGAACTTTTCATCAGAAAATGTTTTAATTTGATTACAGATCTTGTTCTCGGTCCATTATACTCGCAAGATATATATACATTTAGTATATCTGTTAACGAAAAGAATATTTCTCGGTAATGTTTGCAGTTAGAGGTCCCGTCGTCTTCCTGGCTTTGCGCATTTGGGCTTTTTGTCTTTGTGCAAACTGCGAGTCACGGCGTTTCCATGGCAACGCCTTCCGTTTATTGGTTTAAACAAGCCCAAACTGAACAGTGATCAGGGCTCTTCCTGACACCAGCTTTTTAAAATTGCGATTTTTCTAATTGATAATAATACCAACACACCCAAAAACAAATTTACTTTTCCCCCCTCATAAAATACGCATTAAAAAATCGAATTAAAACGACGTTCCATTGTATGTGCATGTAAGTCTGTGCCCTGCTATATCTCACTGTGACCCTCTGACGGATAGATGCTTGATGAAAGTCAGTAAGGAGTGGCATGGTGGCGCAGTGGTTAGCACATTCATGTGATTTGTAATGTCTACCCTGTCTGTTACTGGCTGGGTGCATCCCTCCCAGTACTGGATTTCACCCGCTTTACAAGCTTCCTCAGGCTAGTAATCCGTGGTGCCCATGATGGACGCTGTTCCACAGGAGGTTCCGCCGCCTGCTCTGGAGGTGGAGGGACTCCTGCCTACCTCGGCTCTGTAAAGGAGTTTGGAGAGTGATGTAAAATCAAAAACATGCGCTGTACAGTAAGACTTACCATGTGCTCATTTCTGTTGTCACACCTGTGCGAATCACCATCTTAGCATCAAACGCTAGTGGAATTAGTGTTTGCTTGTGTAAATTTTCATTATAAATCCATTCCGTTCAGTTGTTCTATAGTACTTTTTTAAGTAGGAGTTTGGAAATTTTCACGTTCCAAGTTACCAGGAATTAGTGTTGTAGTCAAGACCGCCTAAACCGAGACCAAGACATTGCCGAGACCGGAGGGTATCAAGACCAAGACACTGCCGAGACTTGAGGGTACCAAGACCAAGACCAAGTCCAAGACCAAGACCAAGACATACTAAGGCGAGACCAAGACTGGTCGAGACCAAGACCAAGACCGAAAACAGACTAGGGCTAGAATTGACATCACATTACCCAGATCAACTGTAGAGAAAAAAGGCATTGCTGTAAAGTGTCATTACTCGTTAAATCAAATTCATGTTATCTTTTCAATTATATTGTCCGTATGTCCATATGTCTCTCATTTAAAATCTCCCAGATTTGTCATAGTTACGAGACCTGATGGAAAATAATATTCTCAGCAATCCTCTCCTATAACCATTTTATCAGACCTCGTCAAGGGAAAGAGATGGGATGTACCAGAAAGATGTTCATATTAAGTCTCTTATACCAGGGACAGAGGCCTCGGGTAAGCTATGAATACAGCTATGTAATGATCCTTTGCTTTGAATTGAAGAGAATGGAGAGAATGAGCCTCCAGATTGACTTGCACCTCCAAGACCGTGCTTTGTAATCAATGTAAAATACCTAATTTATTTGAATTATAACTATGCTATAGACTTCGCGGACATTTTCTGACATTTTTTTGCCGATGTATGATACGATGTGTATGATGTTTGTGGACTGTGAAGCACTGGCAGTGTCCGTGGAGAAAATGTATAAAATGTAACGTTTTTGAAATGGATGCATCTGACTGGTTGTATTTGACTTGAGGCGCGTAATAAATAATGATACTGTTCTGTGAGGATGTGCAGTTTTCTCTTTTTTTCCCCATCCCATCGAGACCGCTATGTCCGAGACCAAGACAAGACCGAGACCAAATAGAGTCGAGACCAAGACAAGACCGAGACCAAATAGAGTCGAGACCAAGACAAGACCGAGACCACAAAAAATTGGTCTCGAGACCGGTCTCGAGACCAAGACCGGTCTCGAGAACTACAACACTACCAGGAATGCAGCAGTACATCGTGATACCCGATACTACAAATAATTAATAATATATAGAATATACCCTTTTCCCTTTCATATAATACATGCGCGGAACACCGCTATCTCTGAGCATTTCGACCAATCAGATGGTGGTGATATTACCAGCTTGGTTTGGTCATGCTTTCATCCCTGCTAGTAAGCAGGGTCATGTCTACACAGGTACAGCTTGGGTATGGCTCAGATACTTCGCAATGGAAAACTGCCAGTTCGCGGTATGGCTTGGGTACAGTTCGTTGCTTGGTGGCAGTGGAAAAGCGCCATTAGAGTATTTAGTCAACTGGGAAAGGAACAGCCCAGAGAAGAGAAGCTGGGTCCCAGCTTGGGATGTACTAGACCCTCGCATGGTTGAGGACCCCAACCAGCCAGCTTAATATGCTTTGCTGGTTCAATGGCTTACTGGAGCATCATCTAATAAATCACTGGTGCCTATGACTTTTTAGCCTGCCGGTTCTCTGTCCCAATGCGTATGCTCCTCTAACTCCTTCACAAAACAGAGTGAGGAAGTGGTCGTGGCCTTGGTGATGTTACTGGTGGTAGTAGTAACAGACACTTCCTGCTTCAGATGCATTTGCTCCATAGCCCTCCTTCTCAGCAGCTGCTCTCTCTCTCAGCTTGCTTGAGCAAGCAATAAACACGCGAGCATCTTTTTCTCTGCCGTTATTCTTGCACTGAACCTTACCCCGGGCATGATTCATGTCATTTAATGGCTAAGAACCATCTTTGTCGTTGAATTTATTTTGAATGGTACTGGCTTTTTTTTCTCTAAGTCAAAGGAATGATTTAACTCTTTTTTCAGACTACCAAACGTTTCAGCCATCATCACTGCAGGAGGTTGTGTACCACATTTAATGCAAGTGGACTCAGTTTCACTTTTTATCCTCTGCGTCAGCCGTGTTTATGAAACCATGAATCTGCGTGAAAATTCAGTTTCAAATTTCTCTGATCTTAAGATACGCAAATCAACAAATAAAAGAGTAGCGTTGCTTGCACTAACAATCCATAGACATATATACATAAGATGGAGAACAAATACACTGTTCTGTCCTTATTGTCCAATGATTATTCAAAACATTTTGGCAAATACCTCAGACAAATTTCACTGATTGTCGCAATGATTCATAATCATTTCCCCACAAACAAGTCCCTGACTATCAGTGACAAGGTCCAAGAGCTGGATATAACACACTACTCACTCTCTAGTCGCATCAAAGTTAAACAAATGCACATAAACGACACAAAAACAATGTGTGCACACAAACATAATCATTGATGATGCAATCACATAAATTAAATGAATTCTTTAGTACTGAATTTTAGGCAACGATGCTATCCATTGATCATTGTGCCGCCCGCGTGAGAGTTTTGTGCGCTATGAAATTGCTAGAGTTGTATTAACCCACAGCCTCAAGAGGACACCATTGCCATCCCAGAGATATTACGCATTACTTCTAGAAACAGTCATTTAGTTGTGCGTTCTTGCTTTTGGTTTTTGCACTTTGCTTCAGCCTATTGTGACAGTTTGGTGTGAATAATGTACGATGCCACATTATATTCTCTCACATGAAATATTATAAGAGATCATTTATTCTTAAAACACACACACAGACACACAAACACGTTTGTATTCATATTTTTGTGGGGACCTTCCATTCATCTCTAGGGGCAAAACCCTAATCCCAACAATGACAAATCTTAACCCCTACCCAGCACTATCCTTAACCATGAGTAACCAAATAAAACTTGTGAGGACCAAAAAATGGTCTCCACAATATAAAAATAACAGATTTCTATCAAATTTTGGGGAAATTTGGCCCCACAATGTAATACATACATAATCCACACACACACACACACAGTGCCAGTTGGTGGGTTGAAGGGGCCCAGGCAGGATAGGCAAAGGAGTGCCCCCACCCCCAACCTTTATATCCTGTTTTCTCCTGCCCCCAGTGATCTCCTTCTAAAAATAACAACATAAACATCTATATTGCCTGTGCACTTTTATTTTAAAAGTGTCAAAAGTGTCCATTGAGTGCAACATGAAATATCAATAAATACAAATATAAACAATAATTAACCACAATAAATAAAAAAATCAAATACAGTTAAAACAGCAACAGAGACTTGGTCTCTGCGCGAATGTGCAAATGCACTGAAAATACGAAAATATGTAATAGGGCGTCACACTTAAAATACAAAATGAGGCAGCAAACCAAAATAATGCTTTTAACTGTAGCAGCAAATGCTTTCTACATAAAACAAACATTTTAATGTGCGGTATGAATTTACACTGATTTAAAAAAATACAAATAAAATAATCATTGCACTCACCCATCGTGAGAATTCTTAGATATTAACTCTGCGGGACCTTCTTAGAGTCAAAGTCATTGATTACATCAGCATATTATATTGTGTCACATGCCCCACGATCGATACTGGTGGTTCTTAGCTAGATATGCTAGTGCTAGATTATAATAATAATAATAAAGCCTTTAAACACACTTTCCTTTTTTCTGCGCTAGATGCATGGTGTTTTGAAACGTAAATATAATGTATTTCAGATATTGTATTTTTGGACACGGCAGGGTCACGGATCGATATTTCCACAATGATGACTGAACGGAAGATGCATTGACGCTGAATAAAGAAGAGGTGAGTGGTGATGATTTAATCTGACATCATTTATGGGTGTATGGTTATGAATAATAGTGGTTTGTTTGTTTTTTTTTTCAAACTGCAGCCTGGTTCTTCTCTGTTTCGCACTAATGAAGGGCTTCTTCCTTACTTTATGGGACTTCAGTCCTGTTTCTAGAAGCCTGGTACGAACTGTCCTAGCAGTGCACTTCACATCTGCACTAATATGTTTCCCATTCCTTTTGAAAGTCACAGGGTGTCATCCTACAATTCATGAGAAACTGCCAAATAAATTGACGGTCGTCCCAGATGACGAAAAAGCTTTGCGTTTAACCCTCTATTGCATAGCGTTGCTACAGGGTAACATACCCATTTTCCCTCAGTTTCCCAGGCACAATAAATCATACACCAATAAAAATGCTCATTTGTAATCTGGAGGAAGTATAAGAAACCAATAGTCTGCTTGTATTTGATCACATGACTTGTCCCATCCCTTTATTCAATCTCTTTTCCTCACCTGCACTCGCATGTGGCAGCCATGTTTTTTCAGCGCCACAAAGCTTTGAAAAAGTGACATTATCTTGAGGATTTCCATAAAATAAAAAATATTTTCACAATTTTGGATAAGTTCCGATTTAATTTCACTCTGTTAATTATGTTTTCATTGATTTTTTTCTTTTGTAAAGGGCTAAAATAGCTATGTTGCCTCAAAGCAACAACATGCAACAGTAGAATGAGAATGCTTGTTAGCAATACAATATTGTTAGCAATATAATATTTCACACAGATGGCAGGATACCAAGAAATATTAAAGTATTTGTCAGTATATGCCTTGTTTAAATACTGTTAACAATATTTATGATACTTTTTTCAGTTTAGCTACTGGTAGTCACCTATGCATAGCGTAGATTTTGTAGCTTTGTCAGCTCAGATGTGCATATGCGCTTGTGTCTGTGTGTGTGTGTACTCCAAATGTTCACTTTGCCATCAATATTTCCAGATATATATAATAATTGTGTAATTATCCTTTTCAGTGACAATGAACACATCAACATTCTATGGCAGAAAGAGGAATCAGGCAGTGGATACTGTTTTGGTTTTACTACGTGATGAAAGTGAGGATAGTTAGATGGTAATGATGAGGAGAATGAGGAGGAAAGACCTGTCAATGAGGGAGACAGTGATGATGGGTTCGATCAGTCAGGTAACTGAGTGTTGAGTGTTAGGGTTAAGTTGCTCACAGCCCAGCAGTGTTGTTTGTTCTGTACTAGTTCAAAAAAATGTTTTAAACAATACAAATTAGTTTTTATCCAGTGTGTGATTTCCAAACATGAAGCTTATATGAGAATGAATGCATAAAAATGATGTTCCTTTGTTGCGCATTGTTGCTTAAAGGTAACAAACTTACACCAAAATAATACCTGACAGTAACTTATTATATTTTCAGTACAAGTGTTTTTTTTAAATGAGGTTGGTCTTGAATCTCTTTCATAAAATGTGTTTTGTTATGAAATAAATAGATTCATTTTAAATAGACTGCACTTTTTGTATTTATTACCATTATTGCATATTGTTGCTCCAAAGTAACATACCTAAATCTACCCCCTATTATTATTATTTTTGTAAATTATGTGTTGAATTATTCAATGTGCTCTAACGGGCAAATATTTTTTCTCTCTATTATTTCATATATCATGCAATAGAGGCATAAGCAACTTTTTAGTCATTTAATTGTCCAATAGGCTTTAAGCACACTTTGTCACGTAATCCAGTGTAGTCGAGAACAAGACCGCCCTACAATTCACTCCTGTTCGTGTACATATATGTTCCACTAACTGCCGTGGAGTAAAAATTTACTTTTTTTGCCAGGCATGTGCAAACTTTTGAAAATTATTTATTTCAGAAAATGAACTGGATCCTAAACCAACGGGGTAAAAGCAATGTGATACGTGTTCTCAGTAATTTGAGCCATTTAGCAGTATGTGTTAATCAGGGGTGTGCTTTGGGAAAAGTACCGTACGAAACGTGCCATGGTTGAAAAGGTAGGGAAACACTGGCTTAGCTTGACAGGTATGTCCAACTACGGAAGTCTGTAGTACGGAAGTCTGTAGAGGATATGCATAAACTTTTTTTTTTCTTTTCGTTATCTCGAGATCATGCACGACTTATTTTTCTCCTGATCTCGACATAACCAAAGCCGTTTTCTCGAGATCACGACTTATTTTTCTTGTGATCTCGACATAACCCATGTCACTTTCCCATGATCTCGAGGTTTAATATTATCCTCATGGACGAATGAATCAGATTTTACTTTGACCGTGGACTGTCCCAATCAGAATCATAATCAGAAGACTTTATTAACCCCGAAGGAAATTGCTCACATTGCGATTGTACAATCACATATAAACACGAAGACAAGAACAATACAATATAAATATAAAAACAGGAATGATTCGAAGTGTAAAACAAATTACGGCACTGTTAAACATTCTGATAAATAAAATAAAAATAAAATAAGATAGAAAATCCCTACAGGAATCTAAAGTACCTTTGTCCAACGGTTACAGGAAAAGTAAAAGTATATATTGCACAGTAAAGTAAAAGTATATTGCACCAATATCATAAGTGGTTATATTGCACTTGTTTGTAAAACCAAGTTATAGACTTCAAACTGTGGGGAAAAAAGTCGAGATGTATTGTACCGAAGCATGGATACGAGGAAATAACAGTCTTTCGGTGCTAGAAAATTGTCATATTAGTGTTCGTCATTTGAGAAGAAGGATCAGAAATTTGCAGCTATACCGTCGGAGGAATTATAGTGAGCCTGAACGAGTAGTCAGTTGCATTACCAACCAACTGGAGTCCGGGACGTCTCCATGGTTAGACTTCCGTATCCAACGGCCCAAAATCGCAATTAATACATTTTCACTTTGGAAAAGAGGAAGATACGAGTTTCTCCGGTACATAAATTGTACTATGCAAAGTATCCTGCCTACGGAAGTCTCGAGAACATGCATAAACTTTTTTTTTCTTTTCGTTATCTCGAGATCACAACTTATTTTTTTCTTATTTTTTTAAGCTGACATCTTTCAAACATAACCCGGTAACCATGGAGACGTCCCGGACTCCAGTTGGTTGGTAATGCAACTGACTACTCGTTCAGGCTCACTATAATTCCTCCGACGGTATAGCTGCAAATTTCTGATCCTCCTTCTCAAATGACGAACACTAATATGACAATTTTCTAACACCGACAGACTACCTGTTATTTCCTCGTATCCATGCTTCGGTGCAATATATCTCGACTTTTTTCCCCACAGTTTGACGTCTAACTTGGTTTTACAAACAAGTGCAATATATATAATCACTTCTGATATTGGTGCAATATACTTTTACTTTATTGTGCAATATACACTTTTACTTTTCTTGTAACTTTTGGACAAAGGTACTTTAGATTCCTGTACAGATATTTTCTATCTTATTTTATTTTGTTTTATTTATTAGAATGTTTAACAGTGCCGTAATTTGTTTTATACTTCATTCCTATTTTTATACTTATATTGTGTTGTTCTTGTCTTCGTGTATATATGTGATTGTGCAGTCGCAATGTGAGCAATTTCCTCCGGGATTAATAAAGTCTTCTGATTATGATTCTGATTCTGATTCTGACTGTGATTGGGACAGTCCTCGATCAAAGTAAAATCTGATTCATTCGTCCATGAAGATAATACTATATAAACCTCGAGATCATGGGAAAGTGACATGGGTTATGTCGAGATCCCAAGAAATAAATAAGTCGTGATCTCGAGAAAACGACTTTGGTTATGTCGAGATCACGAGAAAAATAAGTCGTGATCTCGAGATAACGAAAAGAAAAAAAAAGTTTATGCATGTCCTCTACAGACTTCCGTAATGCAAAGTATTCTGCCTCACTATGTATGAGTAAGCTGAATTATACAGAGAGTTTGTTTTAGTCAGCATTTTAGGTTATTTACAACAAGTGAAAGACGCGCTATATAAAAATAAATTGAATTGAATGTAATTATTTATAAGCTCCTTAGCACAAGTGGCTACATTTGCTAATTCTGGGCTTTTTTTGTAGGCTACCTAAGATCGAGACGTTTCTTCTGCATGTAATAATGTAAAATTGGTACGCTGCAAAACAAAAGATGTGGATTGTTATTAACCAGATAAAACTATTACTAATGCACTACAGAAAGGTAAATATATGTGTTTGATGGTTCATTTGGAATGGGTAAAAAAAAAACGCATAAAAGTTCAAGATATTACTGTCAATATTAGGTGGCTTATGTGTAGTGCCTTGTGCACTTTCAATGATTTTTTCCCAGTGCAATATGTCGGAACTGCAAAGAGGTTTCTGAATCATTCGAACTTTTTTTTTTTTCTTTTTTCCAAGTCCCGCCACCACCCCCCCTCGTTGGAGGACAACTTTATATTTATTTCCAATTGTGTATAAACAAAAATTTCTCCAGACAAGCCCACATCACCCCATCCCCAATATTGTGAAGTAAAGTGAGAACGGTAACAAGCACAATAACTGATGGCAAGTTGAACAGAATTAAACTGATTGTATAGATGGATGCAGACGGGCAGACAGATGGACAGGCAAATAAAGACGACAGACAGAGACATTACCAGCCATACACACAGGCAAATCAACGGACGGCTAAACAGACAATTTAGACAGGAAAACAATAAACAGGCAAAGACACGCATATAGACAGGCAAGTATATAGTTATATCGCGTAATATTCGAGTACAAAGGTCTATAGAGAAGACTGGTTACTGTTGGGGAGGAGGGAGAAAGAGAAGAAGGGAGAGAGAGAGAGGGAAAGAAAGATAAGTTATATGAACTAGGATAATGACCAGGCATAAATTGAGAATAGTAGTTATGAGGAATATAAGTAGTTCAGTTATTATTGGGTTGAAGAAAAGTTGTGAATGGATTCCAGATGTCCTTAAAGTCTTGGAAGGCTGATGTATTATTCTTCTTTTGAGCTGAAAGTTCTTCTATAAGGATGTGTTCTGACATTAGGTTGATCCAATGCTTTATATGACATGAATTTCTAGATTTCCAGTTTTGAAAGACTATTTTCTTAGCTATAGTTAGAGAGACAAGTACTGGGTGTTTCATTTTCTGTGGAATGCAGATAGAAGTGGTGTCTCCTAGAAAGCAAAGAGAGGGGGAGAGTGGGGTGCTACAGTCCAAGATGGTAGAAAGTGTCTTTATGACTGAAGTCCATAAATGATTGATTGGCTGACAAGTCCAAGTAGCGTGCAAATATGAGTCAGTGCTCACCGAGGTACAGTGTGGACAGAGGTCTGTGTTGACTAATCCCATTTTAAACAGTTTACTTTGAGTGATGTGAGTCCTATGTACAGTTTTATATTGTATAAGTTGTAGGTTAGTATTAGAGGTCATGGAAAATATATTTTTGCAGATATTTGTCCAGAAATCTGGGGCTGTAGGGAGCGCCAGGTCATTTTCCCATTTTGCTATCGGGAGTGTTATGGATGAGGTTGAGGAGGCAATCATTTTGTAGAGTTTAGAAATTAGTTTTTTTGGATGAGCTGCAATTCTTAATAACTGTTCAATAGTATTTGTGGGCTGGAGTGTATTGTTTTTATTAATTTTGCTATTAATTATTGCTTTCAGTTGTTGGTAATGAAGGAACTGGTCTTTTCCAATCCCATATTTCTGGACAATTGTATGAAAAAGTAGGAATTGGTTATTTTCAAATAAGTGATGAAGGTGAGTGATACCTTTAGATTCCCATTTGGAAAAGTGAATTGGGGTCTTATGTAGTAGGAAGTCAGGGTTGTGCCATATGGGGGTGAGTTTACAAGGTGTCAGGGTGGATATAGTTATTTTATTGGTTTTCCACCAGGCTGTCAGAGTGGTTGGAATAGTAATATATTTAAAAGAGTCCAGTTTTACTGCCGTTTGTGATAGAAATAGAAAATCTGCGATCGAGAGGGGGGTTGTTAAATTTCGTTCTAATGCTAACCAAGGGTGGAAATTTTGATTCTGTGTCCATTTAAGAAGATACTGTAATTGATTTACAAGAAAGTAATAATGGAAATTTGGAGCTTCTAGTCCGCCCTGATGTTTGGAATTCTGTAGAGTGGCAAGTGCGATTCTTGGTGGTTTATTTTTCCAATAAAAGTGAGTTGTAAGTGAATCTAGAGTTTTGAACCAATGGTCTGTGGGGGTGGTCGGGATCATCGAGAAGAGGTAGGTAATTTGTGGGAGGGTTTTCATTTTGACTGCTGCTATTCTGCCTATTAGGGTGAGTGGGAGTTTGTTCCAGCGTTTATAGTCATCTTCAATCTTACGTAGTAATGAAGTATAGTTGAGGTTAAAAAGTTCTGACAGTCTGGGGGAAATCACAATACCCAGGTATTTAATGTTGCCAGTGTCCACTAGGGAGGTCACTGTAACAGTACATGTTGGGATTGATCTTTTTTCTTTTTCTCTGCTGTGCATTGGGTGTGTGAAATGCATGATACAAAAAAAAAACATTATATTGTTATTCACTATACTACAACTGGTCCTTGCATAAATCAGATCTCATTTTGTTTTCCTTACAGAACATCAGCAAAACATTTAAGCAGTCTGTTAACCCTGAGCGACAATTTAATCTCAAAAGAAGTACAAAAGCATTTCTGAACACATAGTATGCAATCAAGATGACACTCCACTACACCTGGACATTAGATAACAAAACATGTCATTATTTTTTTGTAAATACAGAAATACATGAAAAGTCCCACACAAATTGTATAATCATGATTTAAGATTAAAAAGAAATTATGAATGACGTATTAGGGAAAGTGGTAAAAAAAAAATTTAATGTGATTTTATTGACTGAAATTTAATTTTAATTGATGCAAAAGCTGTCATATGAATAAATACTCCTGTCACACTCATACCATCGTTCCATCTAACAGAAACATAGTTGGAGACAAATACATAAATGATTTTGAGGAAAACATGTCCAGTAAAAAGGGAACTCTCATGTAATGGGCAGGGATAATGTAAAGTGCTTTCAGAGAATGTAATGTTGTGAAAATGTGCCATAGAAATAAAATTGAATTCAACTAAAAAAAGCAGAGCAGTACAGCTCCCTCTACTGCTTATATTTGCTTAAAAGTAATGGAGGGACACGTTTTATTAGTAAGTTAAGTTCTTCAGAGTCATTCTTCATACACTTACATATAATTCAAAGTGACTTCAGTGCATTGAGTAGAGTCTGATAAATATTTAATAATTCTTATAGGTGAGAAAAATGGTGCAAGGATTGAAGAGATTCATCCTTTAACACACATCCAACATGATGACCATTTTCCTATGTTATGGTGGGGCATGACACAGGGAAGGATGGCTGACTTGTGTGGCTCACCAAAACAGAACTTTATTAACCCAAAACAGAACACAATAAGCCAAAAGGACCATGAGGGGTAAAAAAACAAAGCAGATAAGAACAAGAACTAAACTATCCACAAAGCAGACAAACACTAAAAATGCAACGGAGAAGACAGGTAATTAAGACATTTGGGAAAGAGCAAGGAATAGAATAGAGTAACACAGAAGCAAACACAATGACCAACTGAGGAAACAGGGCAAGGACAGGCACATAGATAACGAGGATAAACAAGGCACAGTAAGAGGCTGGGGCAACGAGGAGCAGGTGGGGTCAATCAACAGATACAGAACGGTCCAAACACCAAGGGAAACTAAATAAAGGAAAACTGAACATACAGTCAGGGAGCAAGACAAGGAACCACACAGAAATACAACAAATAATACCTAACATAGGTAACACAAGAAATAAAGAGTTCGTATTAACATAACAATAAAAGGGGGTGTGCTGAAGGGCCCCCCATGTAGCCCATAAAGCCCACAGCGGCCTGGGAAGCACTAGGGACTAGGAATCACATAAGACTCGGGGAAAACACAGAAAGGAATGGCCAGTGACCCCAGCTGGCCAAACAGGGAACCCGACCAACTGAAAGGGGCGGGACAGGAGCCGATCCTGGCACCTCAAACCAATTTGCAAATTACAGTGGCGGAAAGATTGCAAAGTTAGGGCTATTCTCAACTTTCTTTTCTTAGAAGGAATCTTCCATGTCGCAAAATATAGTTTATAACAGTGTGTGTGTGCTTCAAATCTCTTAAAAGGAGAGAGGTTCAAGAATATGAGGAATTATTTTCACACACCACAGAGTCTTGGCCTTAACCTAATTGAAAGTCTTTGGGAATTGATGAAAAAGACTTTACAGAGTGCTTCAACTCCCAATGTCAGTACAAGATCTTGGTGAGAAAGGAATGGAAATCTGGATGAAAATAAATGTGGAGATATGTATAAGCTTGTGGAAGGAAGAGCACAACAAATGTGTGTCATAATCTAAGCTAAAGGCAGTCCAACAAAATATTAAAGTGCAACATTTTTTGGCCGGACAGTGTAAATAATGAATAAAACCTGGGGTCTCATTTAACAAAGTGCGCAAAGAGTAATTCCTAAATGGGTGCGTACAAATGACCAGTATGCACAGCCAAATTGGTATTTATCACTCGTCCATAAGCGAAGATACGTCTGAAGTGAATGTTGATAAATCGTACGTGTTCTATATGTGACTGTGCTTGCATGATATGACAAATAAAGAAACATCATCAATGAACCATGTATGGGCATATAGCTTCCGCAAAATACATGTCGAACCACACGCTAGCAGAAGGTGTTGCAGAAATGCAAACCATGAAGACACATATATCCTTATTCCTGTTTGTAATATATTTTGCGCTACACGTTTCTATTGTTATTTTGCTATTAAGAAATACAGTTTAGCAAACAATGTGCAGGGGGGGGGGGGGGAATACGGAACAGAGAATGAGGTGGAAGTTTTGCTGGACACAAATAGGAAATAAAAGAAACAGGTATTGTGTGGTAACTTTACCAGTGGCCAGTCAAAGACAGAGAAGGACCCAGCATGGGGACAGGTGCCACATGTGGGTGATACTGTGTCACCTGTTATAAGAATGACAGTGGAGGTGAGGAAGAAGAGGTTTGATCTGCAAATAACCACCACAAAAAGCATCACAGCCCACCGATGCCAATTCTGTGCCGCAGGGAGTAACCAAGACACCACGTCAGTGTCACCTCTGCATGGTAACACAGCTGCCATCATAGGCAAAACATCTCTAATAGGACATTCCAGATGGTGACACTGACAGTGCCGCTCCCTCAGCCATGGACGAGCCCAGAGTCGCCAATGGGGAGACTCGGGAGAATTCCGAGTGGGACGCTTAGCCAATCAGAAATAAGATAAGTCAAGGAGTTTAAAATTGAGCCAGTTGGAAACAAAGTAATCTCAAGTTTAAAATTCTGCAACGTTTTAGAATGTAAACCAACAAGTTTTCTCACATACACTATAGATCATGATTGTTCTGCATAGAAAAACATGCAAATATGCGACATGCGCATCTGTCTGATCGCTTGAGTGCAGTGCGTGGTTGTGGAGGGGATGTTTATTTTCATCTTAAAATGCAAATTTATCGGGATAATAAGACTTGAACTGTGGCATCATTTATCAAAGTTCCCTCAGAATGAAGACAAAATGCGTTGGAATTGGGGAAAAAAATTCTGGGCCGAAAATTGGCCATGCTCCACACCAGCCAATGCGTGAGGCCTGGCTTTTGGAAATATGTAGATACACATTCTTGGTTTTTTGGTTGCATTTAACTGGCTGCAACAAGTAATGTGTGCCGTGCACCACAGTAGACCAATAAGTGGAAGCTGCTGAAAATGAATTGTGTCAGACATGTCATTGCCTTGTAAAGCATATATTTAGAGACGTGATATATTATTTCTTTGTGCATGGACTTTGGAATGACATCATGAGCATGCAAATACTTTGTGTGAACATAGCTAGATATTTTTGTCCATCAAGGGTGATAATTAAGTGGTAGTCTGAGCATATCCAATGAGTTAATCAGTTTGCTTCAGTTACACTTCTCTACCATTGGGCATTTGTGCGTACGCATGGTTGGGAGTATTCACAAGTATTCGCACATTTCTATGCACAGGAAGAAATTGATAAATACCATTCTCTACATAGAAATATGCATACTGTTGTCTCTGGTCTGTGCATCATAATCAGGCATGTAGTCATGTAGCAAAATTACAAATCTAACCCTCCCTCACGGTTAGACTCAGCCGATGGTGGTCTGACACTTTTTTTGGTTTCAGTTTAAGATAAATTGCCCCAAAATTGAAGCAGCAGTGCTGGGTGGCAGCAAAGGAAGGAAAGGGAGGTTGCAGAAGACACTTGAAATTGTGAAGAGAGTAACTCTAAAAGTATTTCATGGATCTTTTTCAAACGTCCGAGGGACATTGTAGTGATGATGATCTGGGGTCTGTTTCACTTTTAGACAAATCTCAATAAAGTAGAAGCAGTGTCACGTAGTGGTGGCACATAAACGGACAGTCACAGACACAGATCTGGCGACCCTGATCACTTCAAGAAAAGTCACTCAAAGTTGGTCTTGAAACCTTTTTGGAGAGTCGGGAAGAATGTGCAGAGTAGGCTTGGGTGCTATTGAGGTGATATTTTCAGTATACCGTGATGGTATACCCGTGTATACGGGGATGACCTGGAATACACTGGTGTTGTTCCAGCAGCATCTTTTATACTTATACTTATATTTTATAAGTGATTTGCATTGGTTACATTCTATCATTCTGTCATTGTCATTACTCTAATACTACACGATTGCAGGCTGCTTCTGCTGACTCTGGAATCCCCCTGCAGGTCACAAATATGAGGTGAGGTGTGTGTGTGTGTGTGCGCGAGCCTTGTGACAGAATTAGAAACTCAGCTGAAGTATGTCCTGCTTTGTGTCCTATGTCTGGCTGCTGTCTCCTGAATCACAAAATGTCTCCTTACTATATGAACTTCGTGGAACAAGGATAGAAATTGAATATGTTTATAAAAAATGCATTTCAGATTGTATAACATTTATGTGAAATTAATGCCTTTAGGTATAAATAAGTGCTGATAATAAAATCGGTCAAGCAGTTCTTTATGCCACTGGACTGCACTACATTAACCAGCAGATATTTTTACTTATATACAGCAAGTTTCCTAGTTGTGAATGTATTTAGTTTGTTAGACTTTTCTGGCTGGAATTGCAGATGCAGCTCTGAAGACAGTGCCATAGTTTCCCCACTGGGGCTGTTTGTTTCGAAACTTATTACGGTAACTGTCAATGGCTTTTTTAGTGTGCTGCAGGCTGCTCTGTGGTAACTGGGGGCTGAGGTGGGGGAGGGGAACATTCTGCAGTTCTATAGGGTTGAGTTTCAGTTCTATGTACCGACTTCCTGTTTTCTTTTTTATCCGAAGCTAGCTGTTGCTGCTTTACACTTGCTGCACTTCACACATGACCACAGACTTCAGGGCCATTTTGGACTTGAAAAGCACACATATTCTATTTCCAGTAGTTAGTACGGCATGTTTGTAACTCTTCACAATTACCATAAAACATTTCCGTAGAATTTGTTTTTCAGCTGTCATTTGTCTTATTGTTTATTTCACCTTACAGAAGTTCTCTAACATTGTCAGCTGTAGATACACAGCCCATGTGTTTATCATATTATATATTTGTGGAACAGAGTTTTAATTTTAATTTTGAATGTAAATGTCTTTCTCTTGTCTTTGCAAAAGGATCAGTCATGATTGGTCAGAACAATTCCTCAGCAGTTATACCAACCACCACTTTTGGATTTCAAGTTTAAATATAATTTTGTTGTATTGCTACGATATACAAAGTATGTCTATATCTATAAATATAATAAGTCTATGACCCTTGTTGTTAGTCGTAATTTTATGCATCTATCTCCCTATCATCGTAATTCATACAAAATCTAACACATAAATATTACAATCATATTCTATAATGCTATTATAACGTTTTTATACCAACTATAATACTTCGATTCAGTTCATTGTTCATGTACAGTATATCTTTGCTTTTTATCTATTTACTTCATATTTTTTTACTGTACATATTCTGGTGCAGAAGGAATGTTTTACATGTTTCTTTTGCATATGGGAATATATATGTGTGTATAGAGCAGTGCACTGCACATAGCTGCAGGTTCTCATTTGGGTTCTATGTGAAAACTACCTGTTCTTCTTATTTTCCTCATTTAAAGCATAAAAAGTCTCCCACACAGACAGTTATTGTAGTTTCTCTTCCACGACATTGCTTTGTTTCCTCTTTTCTGTAAATGTGAATTTTCATTCTGAAACTAGCTTACCGACCCCTGTCGCGTACAGTAAAAGGCTTGAGTTGCTCTTTGGCCACGGTTCTTGGTTACCTCAGCACAGGGGCGTTGCTAGAGATTTTGGGCCCCATGAAAGCATATCATATTAGGCCCCCCAGTCCAAACCAATCCAGTTATTTTCCTAATTTTTTAGGGCCCCTGTCACTCAGGGGCCCTTGGAATCGTCGTAGCTTTCCTCCCCCTTACGGCGCCCCTGCCTCAGCAGGGATCGAACCCTTGAACATGGTGCATTCACACTCAATGTCCCCTGCCTCACCAGTAATGTGAAAGAATGAAGAAGGTATCACTTGAACTCATCTCACAAGGCAGCACCAGCTAAACTTTCCCAGCAATCCCAGTAAGCTTGTCTGTGTCTTCCCAATTGCTGCTGCTGCACCAAAACCTTCATGCAACTGAGGGATGATCAGCTGACAGCTGCTATCTTTGTTCCCACTACAGAGGTCACCCAGAAGGACTACAGAGTCCATAAGTACCTTAATCACTTTCTTTTAGATGACTGGCTCCTCTAAACCAGTGTTTCTTAACCCGGTCCTTGGGGATCCTCAGCCGCTCCACGTTTTTGCTCCCTCCCAGCTGGGAGCAATAACATGCACCGCTGGGGGTCTCCAAGGACCGGCTTGAGAAGCACTACTCTTGCCCTATCCAAAGCTCTTGCCCATCAGGAAACGTCCAGCTGCACAGCCCCCAGCCTGGGGCTCTGAGTAACCCTGTACCTGCATCAGGGGCTCCTGGTTAGCAGAGTCACCAAGGAGCTTGGCTTCATAGCCCATACTTTGTGTAAGACAAACTCTATCTACCAGATACACTAACTCAGACTGCATGCCTTCCAGAAAGGGAACATTTCTGGCTCCCAAATCGACGGCCACTTCCAACATCTGCTCTGCCTAGTCCTTCCCACTTATGCTGCCCACCAGACAATAACCTTTACAGGCAGTCGACCTACAGGATATCTCCATGTAATAATTAGAGTCCACCCGAGTGACTGGAGTGTCCCAATTACCAAGCTCTCTTGGGTGAACATCACACCAAGGTCTTGGTTTAGGAGATGGATACCAGCAACCTTAGGTCTGCCAAAGGACACTGATGTTTATCACCAATTTGTTGTCTCTTGGATTTTCTGGCCTCTGCAGCATTGTAGTCCATGTCAGGTTCAGAATACATACAAATCAACAGTAATACAATAAGTACAAGAATTTCTTGTGTTTCTCCAAAATGATACTGATTTCTTGTTGAACGGCTAATAGAACATTGCTTTGGGACCCAAACCTCTTCTTGGGGGCACCCAAGCCATTTTGTCTACTTGTTCAATTTTACCAGCAGCTCATTTAATTAAATAACTTATTTTGTTAATTGACCTTCTGAGATATCATCCAAACAAGATGTACTTGCTGGTGAGTTTATATAACCCTCTATAACCCTCTGTTGGTGAGTTTATATATATATATATATATATATATATATATATATATATATATATATATATATATATATATATATATGTG